>NC_091748.1:48226912-48526912 GCF_043380555.1 Nothobranchius furzeri
GAAATGATTTAACACCTGGGAGGATCCAGGTGTAGTCAGAGAGACCAAATCTAAAATTAGAACAGAAATGTTTCACCAGCAAAACGCAATTAATGTCTGCTGGCATCCACAGACGGGTGGAGATGTTTCTGGTGGGGCAATGTTGAGAAGGCAAACATTATGAACAAGTGGCAGAATATCAAAAATTAGACCTAAGTCAAGATCCAAATATGGGTGAATATTGCAGCTAAATGAGAATGGGTTTACCACCTGAGCAAGCAATGATCAGGGGACCAACAAACAACATGGAGACAAGTAATACTGGTTGATAGGGAGGAAGGGATGCAGGTATGGATGTTTATATCAGGAGGAAGAATAGCCCCCCCCCCCCCCCCCCCCCCCCCCCGGACAGGAGACAAGGAAATAAAACTAGACATCAACAGTATGTCATGGTCTGTGTCTCTTTGTGTTCCTCATGTGTCCCCTGGTCTTCAGCCCTCCAGATATTCCCTCTCAGGCCCTGTGTTCCTTCAATCTCCCCCAGTCACCCCTCTGCAGTTTTTTATAGGTTCAGCTTCTCATTTTATTAGTCTCTTTAGCAGGGGCGGTGTTAGGCCCGGATACTTGGGCTGAAGCCCCGAATCTTTAATGAAAAGCCCCAGATCTCAAACGTGGAAGTAACATGCAGTACCAAAGTCCAACAGAGAGGGAGCAGCTGGCAGTAGTTTGTATACAGCCTGCCTGAGCCTCCACCACTGCAGAAGAAGCCCTTCAGCAGCTGGCTTCTTCTGCAGTGCCTGTTTTTTTTCTACACTCTGCCTGAAACGCATGAGTGAAGATGGACATAAGGACGTTTTTAGACCAAAAGTACCTCGACAGAACCCCAGCTTTGATGAGACTGGTGTTGACTCAGGTTTGTGAGTCTTATTTGAAAATATTTGTTGTGCTGCTGGTTTGCCTAAAGTTAGCTTACTATCAGGTAAATTCTGCCCTGAATATGCTTAATATGTAGCTTCAGATTAAAAATTATGTGGTACAAGACAAATATATCTGTTGACTAGTGCGTGTCACGTGTGTGTGCGCATGTGTGTGTGCATGTGTGTGCGCGCGCGCATGTGTGTGTGTGTGTGTTAAGCCCCGGATCTTCTTCAGTCCTTAATCCGCCCCTGCTCTTTAGTATGTTTTTTCCACAGGTTTTTGTAGTTTCCTTTCCCCTTAGAATATTAGTTTATTTTGCTGCTCATCTTGTCTTTAGGTTTTTTACTCTTAGGTCATGTTGGTTTCCTCCCTGATTAGTTAATTGGTCTCACCTGGTTCTCTTTCCACACACCTGCAGCCCATCTGACTCCCATCATGCCCCAGTGTATAAAAGCCCTGTCTTGTCTCAGTGTCTTGTTGGTCCATTGTTTGTGTGTCAGCGTTGTTTGGTGCTCTAAGTGAGCTTTTGTTACCTGGCCTCTAGGTTTTGTGCTCTGTGTGAGCTTTCGTTCTCCTGGTACTCAGGATTTTGTTTTTGGCTTCCTGCCATTTTGGATTTTGGTTCATCTCCTTAAATGAAAGGATTTGACTCTTAAACGCTCCTGCTTCGTGTCATCTGGGGTATCTGCATCTTGGGTCCAACCTCCTCCTAACCTGCAACGTGACACAGTACAGAGAAATGCGGGGCACATGAGGGCCCCACAGCAACAAGTCACAGTAGAGCTACAGGGGGCAGTCCACTTACATGGGCCAAGCCCTGTTGGGCCCCTACATGTCCCCACATGATGAGACCCACATGTGCCCTACATTTCATGACAGCTGAGTCCCGCTGTGGGCAACCCTTTGTGGGTCAAATGTTTGCCCAGAGAGAACCCACATGGGGACCCAAATGGGCATGTTTGTTGCAAATGCAGATTTTAAATCACAGTTTGCATCAAACAGCGTTGTGTGTTTTTAACAACCTGCTATTTTTAATGCAACTTTTATTTTTTCCACATCTGATAAACACCTTCTCAGGGATGAATGAAGCGCTGACTTGACTATCCTGTGTGTAATTAAAACTGCATGTCATTAATTGTTATTCAGTTTTGATAATACCAGGATGTGAGTAAATGAAGAGGCTTACTGAAGCAGGGACATGGAAACCATACAGAGCAGTGGGTTCTGAGGACCAGGGTAGGGGTCCACTGCTGTAGAAGACCCTCATGCTCATTTGCACAAGTCCTTAGCAGCCTGGGACACACCTTGTCTGGACTAGGGTTGTCACAATACTAAAATTTCAAACTCGATACTCGATTTCGATACTATTTTAAAACACCCATTTATCGAACAAGTTTATTCAAAAAATAACATTCCTCAATTTATATTACAAAAATTAAATGTTAAGAATTAAGTGTATTAAGTGCTTAAACCTTTCAAGTATCAGCATTTTTTAAAACGTGCGTACAAAAACTGGTGAAAGTTAACACTTTAAATCATGAATTGTCTCACTATATATACACTATTTGCAGAGTGATGTTTTGCTGCTTAAACTCTGCTTAAGGTGCATTTTTGTCATAAGATGTAATGCCATATGTTTTGTTCTGTACTTTTGAACAACTCTGTTGGTCAATAAAGGGAGAAAACGAATTTCTCCACAGTAGGACAAAGGTACATCTAATCTTAATAAAAACAGACTGGCGCACGGCAGTGACGTCATTAAAAGCGCCGGCTAGATTAGCCGCAGCTAGTCTGTTTACGCCTAGAAATCCCAGACCAGACCCGCTCCAAACGAACAGGGGAATCACGTTAATGATTCCTAACAATACCTTTCGACATGAAGATGTTTTGGTGCAGATAATGTCTTATTTCGAGGCTGCACATGGGTGCCCGTCCGCACCCGTTACATGGATATACGCTGATGGCGATTCGCCGATGGATCTAAATACCCCGGGGAATCCAAGTAGCACCAAAGTTGTCAGCGTGAGTAAACAAACGTACTGCATGCTAGAAATTAAGTCCGGGTTGCAATAAACGGGAGTTTCCTTTAAGCACATAAGCGTGAATATACAACTACGTGTCGGACTTGGTATGCTAATTAAGTTTGGCTGTGAAGTGCCTCCCAAATTCGCGGTTTATGTTTTTGTTTATTTATTTGGCAGACAAAACTTGGATCGGAGACAACTCGCGTGGGAAATTGCAACGTAGCCATGCGGCGTCTTCTTCTTCTGTTTGTCTGGGAGGCGGAGGCTGCTTTATGGCTTCTGGCTGTCGTGCGTGTCGGTGTACTTGAAGAAGGCTGTGTATAATAGTCCATAATATCGATACCACAGGGATGGAATATCTAATTTAGATACCACTTTTAGTATCGATTTATATCTGGGTATCGATTTTTTTGACAACACTAGTCTGGACCCGCTGCTTTCCTGATGTTCAGTCTCTGCAGCTCCTTTATTCTAACCTTTTGTATTCTTCAAATGGTTCATTTGCTAATAAATAAAGGAAGGGCAAAATAAAAGTATTCCCAATTTTTAACTATTTTTTGGCAGGCCGAATGAACTCCTGGATGTCATTTCAGAGGAGCTCTACAACTGCGCATAAATGTGGTCTGAAAACTCAGAGAAGCACGTGAAACAACATCACCTTTAGGGGAAAACACCTGGGGCATAATTCATTAAAACAGGAGTCATTACCACATCCGTCAGAGAGTCAGAGAGACGGGCAGACGGGTCTCAGGGTGTTGAGCCGGATGTGTGACCACTCTTCCTAATGTTGGTTTTGCTGTGTTTATTTACTTGCCCAACCCACTCAGAGGTGACCCTTGGGGCAAGCTGTTGGGGCATTAGGGAGTGTGCATTTGGACCCAAGCACTCACACTCAGGCCTATCCAACCGCCACCCATCAGGCATCACATTCAAAAATAACATCTAAAAATATCTTCTACCTCCACCAGGTTTTACATCAATGTGACCGCTAGTAGTGCTGGATTTGATACAGTTCATTTAAACCGACTCAAATCACACACACACACACACACACACACACACACACACACACACACACACACACACAGCTTCCTGAATGGTCTCATTTGGAAACATGAGGTTTACCTCTTGTAGAAATGATGAGCAAATGGCTAGTCAGCATTGCAGCTGCTAACTGGTGATATTTTTACATCGCTATGGTGACTGTAAAACACTCTAGAACATGAATAACCCCAGAACAGCCGAACTTGTGATTTGTTCCAAAGTCGTGCAGCCCAAAATGAAGCTGAGATCAGATGTACGGTTGTTGATTTTATATCTATTAAACTGATTTACCAATCACTGTTTAACACTTCATACTGCTCTAATCTTCTAAAATTCATTCATTCATTCATTCATTCATTCATGCCAACACAGTTACTCTGAAGTCCAATATTTTCTTTCCAGGCCCATGCAGAAGCATATCCCTCTTCAGTAAAGTTCGCCCACTCACAAGTAAAATGGAAAAGACAGGGATGGTAAAACTCAACTGCTTGGGAATTTTAAAGAGAGGAAAGTTGGCATCACTCAACATCTCAGTTCTGCTAAATTCAGCCATGAATAGTTCCAGACTGGAAAAATGACTCTCTTCTCAGTGCAGCAGAACTAAAGCTTTGGACAGGACTATAGGTGACTTTAAGCTGCAATGATATATCAGAGCAGGTTGATGTCCGAGGTTTTTGAAAACATATTCAGCGTTATTCTCAGAGTCGTGGACCACATTGTTGTTACAGAAACTTTTTTAATAGCAAGTTTGTTGGACTTTGACTAAAACACTCCTTTCTGGGAATCACTCACTCACACACACACACACACACACACACACACACACACACACACACACACACACACACACACACACACACACACACACACACACACACACACACACACAACAGAGAAGGACAGTGCATTTGAATGGACTTTCCTGCTGTCAGAGTGTCTGGTATGCATTAGCCACAGACTCCAGTGGGATAACTGGATCCAATAACTGGATCCAATGCATGTGTATGCATGTGAGTAAATCCATGAAAGTACACGCTTGCGTGCATGCACACACACACACACACACACACACACACACAGAGACACACACACACAGAAGTAGTCACAATCAAGAGGTCTCACAAGTCAGAATAGCCAAATAAATAATGATTAAAAGTTGAGAAGAGCTCTAACAAATAATGGAGAATTTGGATTTTAACATGAACTAAAACATAAAAAATCTCAGACACACCAGACATAGCAAAATAAATGTAGCTAATAGAAATATGTAAGGTTTAAATGTAACTAAACGCTAGGTTTTATTGTTTCACACTTTCCTTTTAACTTCTTCTCCCATTCCACATGTCAGCTTCAGCATGAGGAATAAACCAGTAACAAATAGCAACATGTTGCTGTCACATCTGTTCTGTTTGTTTATTTGGGAAAGATCTGCAGTAAGAAAGTTTTTAAAAGTTTAATTGGTTTAAAAAATGTGAAATACGTGGTTTTTCCTTCACACCGTCAATTGATTTTCCCTGGAGACCACAGAAACCCCTCAGGCCTGTCATCACGACTTCAGGTTTACTTTAGATCATCTGAACCCACAGTTTTGATTTCTTCTTTGACCTGGTCTCAGATACAGCAGCGTTGCATATTCACTCATGTATTACTGTGTCATTTATTATTCTTTCATAGAACAAGATCATTACTAGCACTGCACTCGACTCAAACTGGAACACAGTGGCACAAACCTGGGTTAACCTGGGATGAGACGGCTTCAAAAAGGTAGAGGCCGATGAGGAGACGGAGGGGAAAGTCTGACAGGTGCTTCATCGTGGACGGGGGTAAAGAAGCAGACTTCCAGCCTGGACAAAGAAAAAGAAATTAATAGTAACAGCAGCTTATAGTTTTATGTCATGTAACCACATAATCAAAACTGAAAAAGCACCCTGGATGTTAGCAGGCAGACCACCTTATTCTTCATTTACTTGCTTGTTTTCATGGGAACTAAACGTGTTTAGGAAGACTGGAGTTTAATTAGAAACTTGGTTTTTCTTCACACAATAAAAGACAATAATTGCCACTCAACAGTGGATTTTCCATTTTCTAGTCGTTTCATTGCTCCATACAAAAAACTTGTTAAATTCTTACTGAAGTCATTTCTCACCGTTAGCAGGCAATAGTGGTCGAAGATTACATTCAGTTCAAATGAAGGTGTTTATTGTTTACATATGTAGATTAATTCAAAATCATAATTTTTAAATGCAGGATCAGAAAAAGTCAGACCCCGAGTCACAGACATGACCCAACTGACCGGTCGCTGCAGAAGGAGAGGCACCAACTTCAATAGTTTCCAGTGGTGTTACATTCTTGTTTTAGTCTACCAGTTTTAGCGCTCATGCTGACAAGATCCTAACTTTCAAGATGACACAAGCTGTGAGCAAAACTCTCATCATAAATAAATAGTTACTACGTGACAACAATGAATAAATTCCCCATAAAATATCCCAAAAAGCCTTTTTACTGGTCTTCTGTCGAGGCTAGCTGTACTACAATACTATAATACTAGTTTGTACAAAAGCAGAAACAAAACACCAGGATTTCACTTGGTCTTTTTTTATCTCTGTCACAACAAAGATGCAGCTAAATCACGCTTCGGAAGAATTTCTGATAATAAAATGTTAGATATCACTGAAAAAACACTGTGTGTGTGTGTGTGTGTGTGTGTGTGTGTGTGTGTGTGTGTGTGTGTGTGTGTGTGTGTGTGTGTGTGTGTGTGTGTGTGTGTGTGTGTGTGTGTGTGTGTGTGTGTGTGTGTGATGTTTTAACAGCTTGAATGAACTCTGCTATGTTGTGGAACTGTTGTTGATAATGAGATTTACTGCTCTACTCTCTCCTGGAAGCCAACCCCACAACAGCCTTGCCCGTCAAGAGCCATGGTGGGTAAGTCCATGAACGCTAATTTTCAGTATGATGCAGATCTGAGTAGCTTTTCTAATCTGAGAGGTTCCCCATCAATTTTCTATCAGCAGCTAATGCAGAATACAGGGGTAGAAGATCATTTTCAAATCCTAACCATGTCTCAAATATTTTGCCCTGACTTACACACTTCAGATATGTGCATCTGTCACTGTGTCTTTATAGAGCTATTTGGTAAAATAACTGGAAGTCGAGTCGCCACCATTACTTCGGTGACAGTTCCCAGTCAGGCAGCCATAGGCACTGTGCGAAGTGGGCTTTTTGAAATAAACAGCAAGAAATGGAAGTTGTTCCTTCAGTGAACCAGTCTCTGATGGCTGGGAGGATGTGTGCAGTCGTTGGCATGTTCTAAATACAGCAGAAAACACCAGATTTGGAGGCAAAAGATGCGAGATACATCATGTAGGACCTGCTGTCAGCCACAGTTTGACAGCCATCGTCACTTTGTACAGGAGCACTGCGGTGTGGCTGCAGCACCGCTCTACCTGCCATGCAGGCACAGCAGACACCCACAGCCTGGCCAGCCTGGCAGTGTAAAATTTGCCAGACCCATGATGAGACTTTGACCATCGATCTGTAGTTGCCGTTTTTCTGGTAATCGGACACCAGACAATGAAAAAAATATTCTTGTGCGTTTAAACCAAAACCTAAACTTTGTGTTGTGGTTTTGTTGTCACATAGCCTGTCCAGTGTCCATAATGATTAAACGTTATGGTTAGCTTGCTAGCTTCTGCATACTTAAGCTCTATGCACAATGTTTACTGGTACAGTCTGTTATTTGCCTATTAATCTTTCCAATTTATCTCTCAAACAATTAATTAATTGATTAATTAATGTAAGTATTAATTTAATATAACTTAATCAGTTACTGGAGGCCCCTGTCTAACATAATCAATCCAGATATTCATGGTGGTGTCACTAGAGCATCAGTTTACAATGACAGAATAATGAATGAATCATTGACACGTGTCATCGCAGCAATGGCAACGCCGCAAGATGGCGACCTCCACAAATTACGTGCCGAATCAGTCTATACACATAATCCTGTTGCTTTTCCAACTGCTGCTTCCTGCCGCCTCACCTTGCAGCTACTTCCCACTGAGAAACCTCAGAGCTTAAATCCTCCTGGATTTTCACTGCTAATGAAACGCAAACACCTGATAGCTTGTTTGCGTTTTTAAGTCAAATTTATGTTTACCATGTGCAGGAGAACGTTCACGTAAAGACTGCCTGTATTGTACGGGGGAGAAGGCCGACCTTTGCTTCTGCTTTTGGAGGTTATCCAAGAGCCATACTGGTGTGTTTGCATGCTTTAGCTCATTCACTGAGAGGAAACATAACAGGCATTTCCATACCACTTCCCAAAGACTTTATGTGAAAACTTCTGCTCAGTGAGACATCATCCATACAAAAATAGCTCAGCTTGTCCTCTGTCTGCTATCTACGATATGAGATTATGTAAAAAAAAAATAGGCTCAAGCAAATGAAAGAATTGCATAAACAACACAAACATGGCTGAATGCAATCAGACTGCAGTGATGGATAATTAAAGATTAAAGCCTTTGAGTTCAGTGAGAAGGCTTATAGAAACATAAGAGGCAAGAAGCACAGCTAAGCAAAGCAACGCATGAATACAGAGTCCCAAACTGGCCACCACATGAAAAAGCACGCTGAGTTTAGATAACAACATGAGCTTTTTTCTGGTTCTCCTGTGCCCTTTCATTCTCTGACACTTTCTCTTTTTAGATTCAAAGGTACACATTTGGCAAGTCACGTCTACGGTTTATTTACTTAGTTTTTATGTATTTATACAGTCTAGGTCTTCAATTTTCTACCAGGAAACAATCTCCCGGGACACATCCACCGCACAGTCCAGCTGCAAATACTCATAGCTTTTATCACAATGATAGACTAAAAAGAGACCATTTTTCAATCTAAGAAAACAAATATCATGTTTAAGGAGACTGAAATGATGAGTGATTATAGATCATGCACTGCAGGCTAACATAACTGTTTCCATGAAGAGAACAAACACAAAGTTATTTTGAATAAAATTAACAAAAATGTGTCACATAAAAACTACTGTTTCTAATTAGGATGGTAAATATAGTCTGTTTAGAGGAACCTGTCAGTGGACGAACAATCCCAGATCCCAGTCAATTGAAGCTTTAATCTTTTTAGACAGCGATTAATAAAATACCAAAACCTGAGCAAGACACCAACCTTAAACCAAGACCTGATGAATTATAAAGGTGAGTTAACTGCCACAGAATTTACATGAAAGAAAACCGAAAACAACAGAACACTTCAACTTATTCCTTTTTTATTTATTCTGAGAGGAAATCTCATCAAACCCCAAAATAATGGTGCAAAAGGTTTATTTAAATAACCTCTAACTGAGGTGAAATAATAGAAACAACATATCTTGGTCTGCAGTTAAATTCCTAAGCAAACTACATTTGTTAAAGAGTTGTTAAAGGTGTGGATCACTCATTTAATCATTACATTTGCAGTGGCCTCTAGTAGGTACGAATGTCTTGTAAGTTGTACTCTGGGAGAAAAAAGTTACTGGTGCACCATTTCCAGGAACTACCAGTTACCCACATCACAGCTGAGCTCCAGACGGCAGGTTTTGGTGTCTTATTTCCTGATATTTGGACATTTCGCCCCGGATTGGATCACAGCAACACAACTCTACCACTGACTTGCAACGTGGACGTTTTATCGCCACAATTAGCTCAAGCCTGGAGGAGCTTCTGCTGTGTGGTGGAGTTGCTAATGCTAACAGTTAGCATAAATCAGTTGGGACATCCGCTGCTGTTTCTCGAACGTTAAACAACAACAGTCTTCCCCGCCTTGAGTCAAGATGGGTGAGTCTATGAAAGTTAAGTGACAGTGTGACATAGATTTGTCGGGGTTTTCTAATCCTAGAGTGTCATCATCTATTTTCTATCAGAAGCTAATGCAGGAGATAGGTGTAGGAGACGATTTCATGTTCAGCCTGCATGAAAAACTCAGAGTGACCGATAATGTTCAGAAATAATCATTAAAAAATGAGTTTGCTCCCTGCTCAATGGTGGACTTTCCAAGTGGGATCACACCCATTAGGACTAGGGATGCACCGATACGATACTGATATCGGTATCGGTAAAAGTTAACCAATACCGGGAACTGATACCAATGCAGTTGCTTGAAAATGGCTTCACTGTAACTTGTCATTTCTGTTCACCTAATATTTTAGTTTTGTGATGATTTCTATTCATATATTTTACTTTTTATCTACCTCACAGTCTTTTCCTGTTGAAAGCAGAGAAGAAAATAAAATCTGTATTCCAAATCATTGCATTTTTTGTGTGGTAGAAGTATAGGTATCGGTAATCGGTATCGGCGAGTATTCAGATCTAAGTATCGGTATCGTATCGGTTTGGAAAAAAGTGGTATCGCTGCATCCCTAATTAGGACAGTGGGAGGGTTATTCTGACTGAATGCTTGGTGTATGTATATTCACAGTATGATCGGATCATATCAGTTAGTGTTCATGTAAACAGAGTTTTGGGATTTCCGATCAACCAATGTTTTAATCTGATAGGGGAAATCTGGCGTATGCAATCGTAGCTACTGATGTGTGAAAGGAATTGCTTCAGAAAAAAATTAAGTGTAATTTGTAGTTTTTACATATTTTGCTCCAAAAATCTCCCTGGGAATGAAACCTAAATAAACTGTAGCGAGTTCAAAGTTTCACACCACCCTTCTTACCTCGCTGGATATTCCACAGATTGAGCGTTAGGTTATTATTCTACGTGTTTCTCTGCTGATGCGAAACCTCCATACTTTACAGCAGCTATGGAAAATCTACTCTGATCTATTACTTTTCAGCACAAGCCTTTATGAAAGACCACACCAGCCCACAGGCCTCTTCTTCAGGGTCCTGTAGAAGAAAATAAACTCCTGACACCTCTGAAAGCTTTCAGAACCAAACCAAAAAAATAAACTCACGCAGGACATGGATAGGACCGTCCAAACAAAATCCTCTCAAGTCAAAAACTGCGTTTGACACATTCCTGTGTCCTGGATCATCTTTCATCAAATATCAATTTAAATGTCCTCTATGAGAAAATAATCCAAGCAAAACAAGAAGTAACCTTAAAGAATAGATGAAAAATTCAGTCTTCCTTTATTCTCAGATTCTATTGCAGACTAAACCGGTGATTTTTTTTAGTTAGTACAGTTTCTAAAGCCGTTTTCTCACCGCTGAATGCATCTAAAGCCATGTAGTGTTCAGTGCTTTACCCAAAGATACATGGGCATGTAAGAGTGAGGAAACCAGAGATCAAACCACCGACCATATATGCAGACAACCGCTCGAACTCCTGAGCCCGGATGCAAGATGTTTTCTTTTGTCTTTTTCATCACATCCGTCCATCGTTAAGATAAATGTCTCGCTGTTGTCGGGGAAACTCAGATGGTTTTATACAGACGGGCAAAGCTCATCAATGCTCACAGATAACCTCACCAGGTTTGAACAACTCAGATAACATAGTTTACATGACGGGGTGAGTGTTTTTTTAATTGAATTTTACTCCACAGCACTCTATAACTTCAAAGTCAAACTAGAATGTGTATGAAGTAATAAAAATTTTGGATTTGAATTGTTTCAGATGGAAAAAAAACAAAAAAGTGGTATTTGGTGATTTGAGCATTGGTTGGTTAAAACTTTTTATGTTTTCCCAGCCCGGGTGTCTGCTCTGAGCTCAGCAGCCTCGCCTCTGCCAGTGTGTCCCAGGGCAGCTGTGGCTACATCGTAGCTCATCACCATCAGTGTGTGAATGGATGAATGATGTTTATGTTTATGTATTTAGCAGTCGCTTTTGTTCAAAGCGACTTACAAGTCATAATTGGCATTGAAGCTAACAACAACAACTTCAGTCATGGAGACGAGGGAGCAAGGAGTGGACAGTAGAGAGGGGGGACGGGTGCAGGGAGGGTGCTAGTTTAGAAGATGCTCTCTGAAGAGCAGGGTCTTCAGGAGTTTCTTGAAAATGTTCTGGTAGTGCTTGGAAGGTCATTCCACATTTGTGGAACGATGCATGAGAAAAGTCTGGATTGTCCTAAGCGTGGTGTAGGCACTGCTAGCCGACGGTCCTGTGATGATCGGAGCGGCCGGGCCGAGACGTAAGCCTTTGCAAGAGGATTCAGGTAGATGGGAGCCGTACCATCTCGGACTTTGTATGCTAGTGTTAGCAATTTGAATTTGATGCGTGCTGCTAGCAGTAGCCAATGGAGCTTGATGAACAGAGGGGTGACGTGTGCTGTTTTTGACTGAAGACCAGACGCGCCGCTGCGTTCTGGACCATTTGAAGAGGTCTCACCGTACAGCCTGGAAGACCAGTTAGAAGGGCATCGCAGTAATCGAGGCGGGAGATGACAGTAGATTGCACCAGGAGCTGGGTGGCATGTTGTGTTAGGTATGGTCTGATCTTTCGTATGTTATACAGCGCAAAGCAGTAAGATACACTGTAGTGTAAAGCACTTTGGAGTCCTCTGACTCAGAAAGGCACTATGCAAGTGTGGGTCATTCATCATTAAAATACAAAAATGCTCCTTTAAAGTGAGCCGATCCATTATTTTGGTCTTGGTGTATTTTCCTGTCATCATTCACAGATCATTCATAAAAACCTGATGTCATTAAAAACATCTGCAGTTTGCAAAACAAAACAAGGAATACTCCAGTTAAATTTTAGCTATACATCCATCCATTTTCATCCGCTTACCCAAAGTCGGGTCGCGGTAGCAGTAGACTAAGTTGAGAGGCCCAGACTTCCCTCTCCCCAGCCACTTGGGTCAGCTCCTCCGGGAAAATCCCAAGGCGTTCCCTGGCCAGATGGGAGACATAGTCCCTCCACCGTGTCCTGGGTCTACCTTTAGGTATATATATATATATATATATATATATATATATATATATATATATAGATAGATAGATAGATAGATATTTTAATGCTATGTTCATAACTGAGTTCCTACTAGCAGACAAACGAATCACACTGACTGTATAACTTAGAGGGGTAAAGTAATTTCACTAAAGACCTTGAATTTTCTTTCTCCTTTTTTGTCTCATTTGTTACTTATTTCTCGAGAAGGAAACAGAAACCACAAACGGCCTCTTAACCCGCAGGTCGGAGGAGACTCGGGGCTCCTTCTCTCAGATACCACAGAGCTAAAACGTTTATTATTCCTGTAAGTTATCTTTGCATGGTTAAATGAGAGTTCAGTGGATTGGGAATGATCATGTTTCTCCTTCCTGCCAAGAATAAGAAGAGATGATTGATATCACTCATGTGTGTCTTTTATATTTGAAATCGACAGCCAGTAGCTGGTTAGCTTAGCTTAGCATAAATGTTGAAAACAGGGAGGAACGTGTGATTTGTCTTGTCAAATAATACAGTCTAATGTATTATTGTGAACAGGAAAGGAGACATTTAGAAACACTATTGAAAAAAGCGTGCAAGGTTTCTTTTTAATCATTTGTAAAATCTACCATAAAGAGACAATGTGTGTTTTTACCATTAATCTCTGGAAACATCCATCAAACGTTGTTTAAAAACTAATAAAATGATTGTTGAAAAATGTTGGTGGCTTCTTAACATATAACCATAAAAATCAGGTCTTAAGTACATAGGGTGCCAGTCTGGCGTCTTTGAGGAGATGCCATATTAGACGTCATGTTTCCTTCTGGCCGGCTAGGGGTCCTGCGCCTATTGATGACGTCACACTAGATGACTGACTGGACATATGAATTATGGAAATTACGTTACTACGTTAAAAAACATTCAGGCAGTAAGAAAAATTCATTTAGTAACAACACTGCTAAACTCTTTCCAAAACTTATGTGAAAGATCAGAATCAAAAAAGAGATGCAATATATTTTGACTGAAAGGTGTTGTCGTAGTATGATGATGTCATCAGCAGGCGCAGGACCCCAAGCAGATCTGGAAACTACAGCGCCAGAAAACCAGCATCATTAATGCGTTCTCTCTGTGGAATTAACTGAAGAACCATCAAAGTCTGAGGAGTCACTCGGTGGTCGCATACTTTCTGCTCCAACAACATCTACTGTAATGTTGTTTTAAACTAGCGACAGTCATGGCGTTCTGGTGTCAAACTATTCTAAAAGGTATGTACTGCCCCCTAGCGCCAGAAGACTACACACTGCCACTTTAATTTTTTTTCTTCAGATTTAATTTACTTAATCATATAAATCATGCACAAGCTCAATTATTATAGCCCAGAATTTAGAGGAAAATACATATAAAACCCTTAAATCGTTGTATTCTTCACGCATTAAAATTCATATATTTACAAGACTTTTCTGTTTCCTCACAACAGAAACTATTAACAGTAGTGCTAGAAAAAAAATAAGTATACTTTTTAAATAGTGCTTGTATATGTGCATGTTTTATATCAGCAAATTCCTGTCCACCAGCACTCATGCTGATGTTGTGGCCACCCCAGAAACAGCCGTGGGAATGTGTTGGCTGTTTTATTCTCAGCTAAGATCAAGTATAAAAACAAAGCGTGTGGGGTAAAAGTTTCTGAATGTGGTGTTGAATATCAGTGGGAGTTGTGACGCGTCCTTTTGCATTTAACACCATTTCTAAAGTGTCAGCTGCTCTGCTTGAAATAACATCTGAGGCCAGAAGTAGTCGATAGACTTAACTCATTAGGACAATAACACTGGGCATCCCACAAAAGGAATGAACTTTAATCATGCTTATAGGACACCTGGCAGGTTATTTTGAATTCAAAAAGAGTAATAGGACAGACGCTCTCACAAGCCCACAGAAAGAAAAAACAAACCTCCACACACTGAAGACAAATCAAAAACATCATCCACTGATGAGGCTACGGATGAAGACATATATCATACAAACGTTTCAGCCCAGACGACCAAAACTCACACTGATGATCAGGACCATCCAGTAAAGGTTCAGCTCCAAGTACTGCAGCAGAATCTTCTCATCAAAAACTGCTTTTCTGTGTTTTTTGTTTTGTTTTTTGTAAAACCGATTTGACTTTACGAGTGATACAGAGTAGAAGGGGTGCAGCATCAGATCCTGCAGCCTGGGAAAAGCCTGCAAAGTCAACACACAGGTTTACTTGGCTCTGCTCCCTGCTTCTGTCTCTTTTACATGCACACGCAAACACACACACACACACACACACACACACACACACACACACACACACACACACACACACACACACAGCAGCGTCAACATTTGGGGTTTTACATGGAGGCCTCACAGGAAAGGAAGTAGCCAGCGGAGGCTTGCAGGACGGAGAAAGACTGAAAGCTAACCTAAATGGCACTGAGTTTGTTCATACCAGAAAAAATGTAATACTTGAAAAAGGATGCAGTGCGCGAATCGTTTACTGTTTTTGCAAACTTGAATTTGGAAGCTCTTCAAGCTAAGGTTAGGAATATTTTTGTGCATTTAACAATCACCTAAAACACCCTACAGAGAAAAGCAGTCCCACGACTCCACCATTAAAGGCAGACTTAACCTCCTGAGACCCTGCGTGCAATTTTCAAACATTGGCTTCTTGCACTAAAATATTTTATTCTCTTCAACTCAGACCTATTTTGTAATTATTTAGAAACATTTTATGTTGAATTTGAGTACAAATATCTTTTATTTCTGTTTTTTTTTTCTAGGAAACCTGTTAATATTTTTATTTAATTTTATTTAACATCACACCAAATACAAATTTGTTTCTCAGGAGGTTAAGTATTTTGGACATCAGGACACCAGTGAATCAGGCCTAAGTATCAAAAAGAGCTTTAAGAGTCTGCTGCCTCAGATTGTTTTGTTTGAGGCGTTCAATTAATAACATTTGAAAAAGTAAATTACTCATAGAGTGTGAAGTTGAGAAGAAAGAAAAAGTCAAGCACTGACGAATGAGTGTGTGTGTGTGGTAATGTGCTCTGTGCAGCGTGTCCAAATGCACCGTAACCCTCCACATGTGCTGTCTGTTATTACATAGCTTAAGGCATAACACATCTTTTATTGTAATGGGGAAGCATGAAATGAGCATCACATTTCTCAATCAAACCCAGATGGAACAAAATAAACACGAACGAACACACACACACACACACACACACATTGGAACGAAAACACGACAGAAAACAATCCTCCGACTGGGTAAAGGTGATTTCATGATAATGGTGTCTTGTGTTCAGTAAAACCTGGATGTGATGATGAGACTGCGTGAGGATTCTGAGTGCTAACCTTTTAAAACAGACTTTTATAGGGATGCAAAAGCAAACGTGTAAAGCAAAAGGACTGCTGCACTACATCTACAGGTTTCTCTCCTTCTTCTGCTGTCCAATTTTACAAACACAGGCTCTGCGGTTAAACTCAACCAGAAATGTTCTGAGTTCTTTTAAACAAAGCTTTCTGAGTTAATAAACATGGGATGCATGCATTGCACCAATCCCTTTGTATACGGAGGCATGCATTTTTACTCATGAGTACACCTGAAACTGACTACCCACAGCTACATTTGACCCATTTGAAAGTCTTTCTGTTGTCTAAACTGTTCAACTACATGAGCAAAGCTCAGAGTCAGAGTTAGAAAAGCACTGACTCTAAACGTCACCTATCTTCGAAACACAATAGAGCTAAAAGAGAATCAGCATCTGCCCAACCAAAGCCTTTTGTGTGAGCAGGAGCTGGACGGTCCTCTGGACGTCCTCGGGTTGCCTGAGGACAAAAGCTGTTGAAGCCAGCAGCCAGCTGATATTCACAGGCCTCAAGAGAGAAGGGGGGCTGTAGCTCCATTTCCTTCACCTGTAAAAACCTACAGAAAGCCTGAGGACATACCCGTAAAATCCACCCAGTCCGTTTACCCAACACTTCATAATTTAAATGCTGCAGTGACAGAAAATGTGTTATGTAAGGAGAGTAGGACGACTGCAGAACCATTCAGATGGAATATCCAGCTCAGAATTTTATGGCTTCACTTTCAGTTGAGAAAAACAGGATCCAGTGCCAAGAACCTTCTTTTTCCATCTCTCCTGTTAGGATGACGTTCCTGACTTCACTGCTTCAGTATTTTTGTACTTTCAGTTTATTCAGCCATGATGCTAAATCTCATAAGTGTAACAGCTGTTACTCACATTTACAGCCTTTATCTGTTTTTTAACTCTTCTGATGTAGTTTTGAATGAGTCACAATTTTAGAATAATCCTTCTTCACATTATTCCTTCCTTGTGTGCAGATTTATTCACCATCTGAATGACTCTTTGAGACTCCTGACTGCCAGATTTTGCAGACATCTTTGTTGTATTCTTACCTTTGAAAAGCAAACTGCAAACATTATCTGTAAAGCACAACTTATCTTCACTTTCTACACTTGATTTCTGTGGGGGGAAAGATTTTGTTCTCCTGTTTCAGGAAGTTAAAGTGAGCTAGAGAAGCGGGTAGTGGAACAGCAGGATTTAGAGTTTTATTTCCTGATATATGGACACCTAGCCTCTGATTGGCTAACAGCAGAGTGGCTCTTCCCTTGACTTTGTTCACTCTGCATTGTTGATGTTTTATCTGCACGAATAACACAAGCCTGAAGGAGTTCTTCCGTGTTGTGAAGTTGCTAATGCTAACGGTTAGCTTCCATTCGCAGAGACTCTTTCCTGGTTGTTAAATCAACAACAGCCTACCCCGTCACAAGCCAAGTCGGGTAAATCCATGTATGCTAATTTTTATTGTGATGTAGATCTGAGTGGCTAGATAGGCGGCTAATGCAGGAATTAGAGGTAGAAGACTATTTCCACATTCAGACTGCACAGAAAACTCATGACTGTATTTAAAAAAAAAAAGTAAAAAATAGTTTCCCAGTGAACTGGCCTTTACGTCTTTTCTACTCAAGAATACAAAACATGCAATAGATTAGATTAGATTAGATTACTTATGAAAATAACCTCATGTTTTAGCACAAGTAAAACAGCTTTTTTTAAAATAGCTTTTAACTTCTTGACACCCTGTGGACATCGACTTTCTGCACTGTAATATTGGGTTCTACACAAACAAGTGATTAATGACCCGTACTTGTATAGCGCCTCTCAGAGTAAGGACTCCAAAGCGCTTTACACTACAGTGTATCATTCATCCATTCACACACTGATGGTGATGAGCTACGATGTAGCCACAGCTGCCCTGGGGCGCACTGACAGAGGCGAGGCTGCCGAGCACAGGTGCCACCGGCCCCTCCAACCACCACCAGCAGGCAAGGTGGGTTAAGTGTCTTGCCCAAGGACACAACAGCAGAATTCTCTGTCCGGAGCGGGATCGAACCTACAACCTTCTGATTACTGGACAACCCGTTCAACCTGTTGAGCTACTGCCGCCCATTGGTTTGTCAAATGTCCCTTTAATTTAGAAACTTTGTATTTATCTAATTTTAAAAATGTTGCTATTATTGTCTGTTCAAAAACAGTGTTTGTTTAATGTTTTTGATGTCCTGCTAAAGGGGAAATAGGCAGGCTTGCTTTTAGCACCCCCTAGTGTCCATTTGTAGAACCAAAAGCAAAACTTGTCTCCTCGCTGTACCTTAATCTAACAGCTGAAACGTCTCCTCAGCCTTCCTCAGTGTCTACCGGAGTGATTCATCACTAAATTAAACAAATCAACTGTGTTCATCATCTAAAACATGCAGAAAAAGTGCTGTAGGCAGACTGCAGCACCAGGTATGTCTGCTCTATTTCATTTTAAGTTCAACAGAGCACACCGTCAACTCAGAAGCTGCGAGTGGAATATTCTGGCCACAAGATGCGATAGGGGCTGGCTGGCCTTTCATCATTCCTGTAAGGGCCAGTTTAGCACATACTGGTTCAAGAAAGTTATTTGAAATATGAAAAAGTTGCAAAGTATCCCTTCAAACATGTTTGAAAATGATACAACAGCAGAATCAAATATTTACTGCCTAAACCCTCCAAACAGGTAATGAAGCTCTTGAGTCTGTAATCAAGGAGGTCAAAATGACAGACCAGGAGCATCAGACCAACGGAGACTAACAGAGAGTGCCACGTGTAAAGAGCAGGGGAAAGGACTGAGGCACAACAACACCGAGGCCACATGTACAAACAGCAGTGGATTCAGTTACCGTGTGTTTATGAGCACCCACGTCCAGAAGAAGGCTCCAGATCACATCTCTGCACAACTCAACTCAAAAACAAAAACTTTGTTTAACTTGGTGCTCACTGAAGTGATTAGAGCACAAATGAAACATCTGTCATGTTGCCTGTCACCAGGAGCTAAATCACCTCAAAGTTAACCTCAAGTCAGAGGCATTCAAGCCAGAAACGTCAGGAACAACAACAGTCTTCTTCAGCCTTCGTGTAACTTTATCCTATCCAGACGAAGAGAGGGGCTCTCGTGAGGGTGAGGTCAAAGTTCAAAGGTAAACTTGCACATTGTGGTATTTTTAGGCACGGTGTTCCCTGAAATTGCCCTGTTTATACCAAAATTACAGCATGCGTCTAAGCTAGATGTTTCACCCTGCTGCTTTTCTGTTGCCAGAAGCATCGATTTAAAACCCTTCCAATTAGAAAACGTCAGTGTTGAGTTACAGCTGAGTTAAGTAATCACAGCTGTCTCTGGTGCAGCTTTCTGAGCGTGGTGTAAAATTACAGCCCAGGCTGTGTGTGATTAGGGTTCATATGAGAGGATGTCAGTCAGCCACCAGGCCTTGGAGGGAAGGGAGACACTTATTTCATCCATTTGTCTTTCATAAGTCAGAGTCTCTCTTTACCATTCTGATTTGGCAAATAAGAAAGAAGATTTGACACGGTGAAGATGTTTTCCTATTTCAACATCTGTGCTTGTGAGGAAACAACAAAGAGATTGCAGGGGATAACCCAAACCCACAACCAATTATACAGGCAATAATCTCCCATCTAAATCCCTGAGTCTGGATTTTATTGGCTTTAAAATTACTATCCTCAACCTCTTTTGTCTACTTGTTCTGTCAATACTTAACAGTTATATATATATATATAGAGAGAGAGAGAGAGAGAGAAAGAGAGAGAGAGAGAGAGAGAGAGAGAGAGAGAAAGAGAGAGAGAGAGAGAGAGAGCTGTGAATGAATCACGATAATAGAATAGAATAGAATAGAATTTATTGATCCCACAGTGGGAAAATTCACTTGTTATAGCAGCACCAACACTTAAGGGAATAATTTGAAAAAGAAAAAATAACAACAAGGTAAACACATAGGCAGTAATGTAATATTGTAACCTTCGACCACTAAAAACCATGAGTAAAAAAGGAAAAAAACTTGGGTTCCAACACTATGCAGCATACTGCAAGAGACACGGACATACTATGTAAATCTGGTATTGAACGAGTATTGAACACATAATGAATATTGTTATTGTGTAAAGCGTAAAGCACTTTGGAGTCCTCTGACTCTGAAAGGTGGTATACAAGAGAAGGTCATTCATTAAAGTAAAAAACAGTTTAAACTGCCTTTAAATCTGATCTAATCAAGAAAATAAAACATGCATTAAATTAGATTTTGCATTTTCTGAGTATTTAAAACAGCATCATGTCTTGTGCACAAGTAAAACGGCTTTTTTAAAATAGCTTTTAACTTCCTGACACCCTGCACATGTGTACATCGACTTTCTGCACTTTAATATTAGGTTTACGCTAAGAGACAGAAAACAAACATATTACATTTCCTCGGTTGAAAATCAGAATTGTGTGTGTGTGGGGGGGGGGGGGGGGGGGGGTTGTAGTTGTTTATTTAAATGGGTTGTGTTGCCATACAAGGCAAATTAATTTAAATGAGACTTCTTTGATTCTATTTTTTTTATTACCTGAGCTTTTTCACTCAGTCAAGACGTTTTGTCAAGTGAGACTAAAACATACGGGGTTACAAGCTTTTAAGCATGTGAGTTGGTATGTTTAGGTGCAAAAACTCGCATGCAGATCGCCCGCTCTTCTCTCTCCTGAGTGGGTGGAACAGGGCTTTGTTGATCTGAGCCACATGAGACACTGGTTGGAGATTTCAGAGCAACTTTGTAAGTATTGGGAAGTTGAAGCTTTAACCTGATCTGACGGCTCTCTCTCGAGTCATGTCCCCAGACTAAACTGGAAATGCTGAACTTTCTCTAATTCGATGGAGATTCTACCCAACCAAGACATATGAGTTCTACCATAATTCAATTCAATTCAAAAATACTTTATTAATCCCAGAGGGAAATTGATTAGGATAAGTATATAGATAAGTTTTTGCACATTTTTAGTTTTTGTAGCAGCTTTTGTTAAGTTCCCTCTGCCATGGAAAACAAAATTAAGTTCAGCCGTACTTTATGCAGAAAAAAAGGCATTTATAAGTTTTACTGAGCTACTTTCAATAAAATGAATCATATCTGGACGAGCCAAACCCTTCCACTAAAATTATTCCTCATCGGTTCCGTTTCTCTGCCTGCAGAGCTCATCTTCCTGCGGATGCATCATTACTTTAACTGGTTAAAAACTTTTCGGGACGTTTTCATTTAGATTTCCTGCTTTTTATAAATTAGTTTCCAAAAACATGTCCAGCTGATTCTATGAAGAAGAAGAAGAAGAAGAAGAAGAAGAAGAAGAAGAAGAAGAAGAAAAACACACTTTTTATGCATAAAAGCGCTGCATTGATAAGATCATCTATAGGGACCCACATGTCAACACCCAAGGGTCAGCTTCAGCATCCAGCAACAATATTCCCATTGATCAGGACCATCTCTCCTGAGTCTGCTGTTGACTATAAGGTAGTTGAGCAACACGGGTCAGATGTCAGATCTGTGAGCTCATGCATATCCTCAACTGTTCAGCAGCAGGACAGAAAGGAGTTCTCTGTGTGGACGTCTTTAATCCCACATACCACAGGAGGATCTCCGCATGCCAGCTCCATGTCACACCTACCTAACACCAAAAAACACAAAAGCTGGGCAAGCAGCACAAGAGCTGCAACTTCAGGTTAACATATGGAAGTTGTATAAATTTCTGACCTGTCACAATAAAGCTGCAGGAAAAAAAAGTGTACTTGATTCAACAAAGATCATTTTATTTGTTAGATTCACTTTTATGAATTAAAAAATGAGAAAAACTACATGATAGGACTGGCTCACTCTGGAAAAGATTCCATCACTCACATTCTTTCCTGGCACTCGGATCAACCTTGGGAGCAACAAAAAGGGACCAAAAGCAGAAACGGGGATAAATCACATCTGTGACAACCGCAGCAAAGTGAAACAGTATGCAGCAGCTTCTGTAGAGAACGAGAGCTGCAGCAGAGGAAGCTGGAGTCTGGATCTGGCACTGCATCGCTGTGCTCTGACCCAGCTTTCCTTCCACCACACAAACATCAGCTCTTCACGTCTCAAAAACAAAAGTTAGATTATTAAAGCCAGCAATTCTAAACTATAAGGAATAAGGAATTTTGACAGTTCTCATGGAGACTCGCAGGAAAGTTGGTGAAAGTTAAAAGCTTTTGTTGTGAAAGAGAACTAAACTCATGAAAAAGATGGCTTACTTTGAAGATGTCTCCTGGTCAGACCATTTGATCAAAAATGAGTAGATGATTATTCCAGGGGGGAGTCAAGGCGGCTGGATGTTACGATCCCTGCCCTCCTTTCTGTCCGTCAGCTTCACCAGGACTCACTCGGCTGATGTAAGTTGTCCCAGCACACTGGAAAAAGAGGAGTGGAGAAGGCAGAGAGGAAGGGGGGAGAAAGACGGAGGCATAAGGGGAAAAAATCTCCCCACATTCTTCTATGGATTCTTGGAAAAGGGCCAAAATCTCAGAATTCCACACATAAGGTTTCAATTGGGATTGAATCTGAACGTTCTGCACCTGGAAAGAGGCTTTCTTCGGTCTGTTGGAGGCTGAAGCAGATTTATTTAAATGTTGTTTTATGATAAAATATCTAAAATATCAATGTTGTTTATTTCATTAAGTGGACAGGTTCATGACAACACTGAAGCCTCCCTTAATTTAAATGAGGTGAGTGTTTAAAAGAACAAAATCTATAATCTGAAAATAAAATGAAAGTGAAAAAGCAACCAGTGTAAAAAAAATAAAACAAAAGAATTACAGCTAACCTGGAGAGCTAATTCTCTAAATCCTTTAGACTTTTTAAAAACATTTTCACACCCAAATGAGAGGAAAACACCTCTGTGCTTCAGTTATGAACTGATCATTTCATCATCTTAATGCAAAACCACAATCTGAGAGGAAGCGCTTGGTTCTTCTGCATCTAAGGGATTTTTGGTAATTCTAAGTGTGTTTCTGTGTAATGGTTAGAATGTAATACCACCTTATACCCTTTAGAACGGGGATGGAACTGCGCTGCTCTGGGTGGCTGCATGTTGGAGTAGCTCTGTTGACTATATGTAAGTTTTGCCTTTTCTTGGACATTATTTTCTTCTGGTTTCTCGGGAGGAACAGTATTTTTTTTTTTGGACATTTTACTTTTCTGTTTCTGGTGCTGTGAAGATTGGAGGATTTTTTTCTGCTATTTTTTCACTTTTTTCACTTTTTGAGCATTTGTTATGATGTATAACCATGGCAACAAGCTGGTTTACAATCGGGAGCAGCTGATTAACATTGGGAAGGATGAAATAATACCTCAACTGAAGCCACAAATCTCAAATGAGCTAAAACGCAAGAAGCGTGGGTGCAGAGCGGGAGCAAAATGGAGACAGAGAAAGAGGAAATTCAAACCATCTCTTCCATCGATCATAATGGGCAATGTGAGATCACTGGCCAACAAGATGGATGAACTCCAAGCCCTTTCAAGGACTCGGCCAGAGTATTGGCATTGTAGTGTTATGTGTTTCACTGAGACGTGGCTGAAGGACCTTATCCCCGATTCCAGCGTCTCTCTGCCAGGATTCCTGACTGTACAAGCAGACAGAGATCTGAAGAGGAGCGGGAAAAGAAACGGAGGTGGAGTGGCAGTGCTTGTCAAAAACAGATGGTGCCATCCAGGTCATGTTTCAGTGAAATGTCGTCTCTGCAGCCCAGATGTTGAACTCTTGGCAGTAAGTTGTCACCCATATTATTTGCCAAGAGAGTTCACCAGTGTTGTCTTGGCAACCGTTTATATTCCACCTTCAGCCATTGCCAAAAGTGCATGTGATGCCATCAGTTCCATTGTTGCTAAGCAAACCCAGTACCCCAATGCATTTGTGGCTATATATGGCGATTTTAATCATGCCTCGCTCTCTGCTACACTTCCAACATTTCAACAGTTTGTCAGCTGCTCCACCAGAGAAAACAAGACATTGGATTTGTGTTATGCAAATGTAAAGAATGCATACATGTCCAAAACAAGACCTCCTCTGGGACAATCAGATCACAATCTTGTTTTTCTCTGCTCAGAATACAAACCACTTGTTCAGAGGCAACCTGTGACAAGAAGAACTGTGAGGAAAATGGTCACAGGATGCTGAAGAAGCCCTGCAGGGTTGTTTTGAGACCACAGATTGGATGACTCTCTGCCAAGGATATGAAGAGGGCATCAATGCATGACTGGATGTGTCACTAACTATATAAGCTTCTGTGTGGACAACAACATACCCACCAGAACAGTGAGATGCTTCGCTAATAGCAAACCCTGGATCACCAGTGAACTGAAAAATATGCTAAATGAGAAAAAAAGAGCCTTCAAGTCGGGAGACAGGAAATTATTGAGGACTGCACAGATGGCAGCCTGGACACAGACAATGAACTGAACAAGTTCTTCAATAGGTTCAGTTCAGGAACAAACCCAGCATCCTCCTCACCTGTCCCCAGCCAATCAGACATCCCATCCTCCTCTGATCCCACATTTTCCTGTCACACGCCAGCTCTTTTGTCCTCTAACGCAGTCATGGACTCTTCTGGTTCTATAAATCTGCCTTCAACCAAGTCAGGAGATGCTGCTGCCCCATTTACCTCCCCCTCCCACCTATCTGTCTCTAGAAGTCAGGTGAAGAGGCAGCTGGAGAGACTGAACAGGAACAAGGCTGCAGGTCCAGATGGTGTCAGCCCCAGAGTACTGAAGGCCTGTGCAGAGCAGCTCTGTGGGATTCTGCAGCACCTCTTCAACCTCAGCCTGGCCCAGGAGAAGGTTCCAGTCCTGTGGAAGACATCCTGCCTTGTTCCAGTTCCAAAGAAAACTCGCCCATCAGTCAATGATGACTACAGACCGGTTGCCCTGACATCCCACATCATGAAGGTCCTGAAGAGACTCCTGTTGGTCCACCTGAATAAGCAAACTAGGACATATCAGGACCCGCTGCAGTTTGCTTATCACCATGGAGTTGGAGTTGAAGATGCCATCATCCAGCTGCTTCAACCAACCCACTGTCATCTGGACAAAGCAGGCAGCACTGTCAGGGTCATGTTCTTTGATTTCTCCAGTGTGTTTAACACAATCCAGCCTGATGTACTTTGCCAGAAACTCCAGAAGACACAGGTGGGGGCCTCAACTATCGCCTGGATTAAAGACTACCTGACAAACAGACCATAGTTTGGTGAGACTGAAGAACTGCACATCAAACCAGGCGATCAGTAACATTGGAGCACCACAGGGGACTGTACTCTCACCATTCCTTTTCACCCTGTACACCTCAGACTTCCAGTACAAATCAGAGACCTGTCATCTACAGAAATACTCAGATGACTCTGCAGTTGTCAGGTGTATCAGAGATGGACAGGAAGCTGAGTACAGAGAGCTGGTGGAGCGCTTTGTGGCATGGTGAGGAAACAATCATCTGACCTTGAACGTGAACAAAACAAAGGAGATGATTTTAGACTTCAGAAGAAACAGGGTGGAGTCAAACACTGTTTCCATCATGGGAGAAGAAGTGGAGGTGGTTGAGGAATACAAATACCTTGGACTTCACCTGGACAACAGACTGGACTGGAGAAAGAACAGTGAAGCCGTTTACAAGAAGGGACACAGCAGACTGCACTTCTTGAGGACGCTTAGGTCCTTCAATGTCTGTAGCAAGATGCTGCACATCTTCTACAAGTCTGTTGTTGAGAGTGTAATCTCTTCAGCCATCGTCTGTTGGGGTAGTAGCATCAGAAGCAGGGACCTGAAAAGGCTCAACAGCCTAATAAAAAAGGCTGGTTCTGTTCTGGGGATGACTGTGGAACCACTGGAGGAGATCATGCAAAGAAGGATTCTCCAGAGAATCAAGAACGTTATGGACAACCCTGAGCATTCTCTTCACAAGACTGTCCGACAACGGAAGAGTGTCTTCAGTCAGACGCTTCTTCAGTTTCGCTGCAACACTGACCGCTACTGGAGATCCTTCCTGCCAACAGCCATTGTAATATACAATAACTCTTTGATGACTTGATTATTATTATTATTCTGAGCTACTACAGCAATCAGTTTCCCTCTGGGATTAATAAAGTATTTTTGAATTGAATTGGAACACCCTCTGTTCAGAGGAAGTGTGACCATCCAGGATTGATAAACTCACAGCATGCCATAGCAGTAAAATAGCAATGCTGACTTAACAGCAATGTCCATAACACGACACAAACTACTGTTCTGACCCAAATCAGCATACATTTGGATTCTTTGGAGTGCTCTGACTCTGGAAGGCACCACACTAGTGCGAGTCATTTGTCGTTCATCACACCTGAAACAATAATCCAGGAAAAAATATACTGGTTAATGGCCTGTATTTGTATAGCACCTTCTTAGGGTTTTCAACTAGAGGAATACTGATATTTTTAAGGCCGACGTCGATTTTTAAAGAATTTAGTTGCTGATGGCCGACATCTAAAGCCGAGTATTAAGGCTGATATATATACGTTTTAGCAGCACATTGATAGTGAAAGACAACTGAACACAGACTGTGTGCAAGATAAATGTAATGAGTCAATAAATTTAATATTTATAGAACTTCAAATATAAAACAAACTCAAAACTTATTTAAAAAAATATGTGTTGGGGTCCCGCAGAACCTTTCAGTCTAGTGGTGGCAGCAGTTGGCCACACAGGTGCCCGATTTATTTTTTGTTCGTTTGTCATAGGCTTTTAAAAATAATTTCTGCCGATGGTCAACATAGAAAAAATTGAATGCATCAGTCTGCCTCTATTTTCAACCTTCAGGATTAACACATTCAGTCATCCACCCATTCACATGCTGGTGGTGATGAGCTACAACGTGGCCACAGCTGCCCTGGAGCGCACAAACACAAATACAGGTGCGACCAGTCCCTCTGACCACCACCAGCAGGCAAGGTCGGTTGAGTGTCTTGCTCAAGGACACAACAGCAGGATTCTCTGGGGGGAGCTGAGATTACTGGACAACCCGCTCTGAGCTACTGCTGTCCCCCAGAAAATAATCAGAAGCCACAAGTGAAATGGTGTACATTCATTTTTAAAACCTATTAAGTTAAGAAATAAACACAAACTGGTTCCAAACAGGAAGATTATTTAATAAAGAGGAATTGCAGCATCTCTTCCAGCAGAAAGCAGTCTATTCTTCAATGATCACAACCAAAAACTATTATAAATACCCCCCACAGCCCAACAATTCATGTCATCTGAAAAATCCTTCAAATCACTTCATCTCAGTACTTGTATAAAAATCACTGGACAGAGTCAACAGAGACATCCATCTAAAGAGCATCTATAAGGAAATATAAAAATAAAAGTCATAAACAAAATAAATAGATGCAGACGGCATCGTGATTTCACTCATAATCTCTATGTGTTGAAGTGCTCTTCAGAACAAGTATAAACAAACAAATTAGATTGTTGAAAAGGGTGAACTGCACACTTCATTCAGCTATTCGTCATCAATAGATGAGGATGAACGTTATTGCACAGCGATGGCGTCACAGTTCCTCCCCGCTGAGAGAAACAAACGGGGATAGGTCTTTGGGTTGTTTCTCTCATCTCTGAATGGTTAAACTCCGTTCTTCACCAGCTGGTGGACTCCGCGTTCGTCGATCATCAGGGTTGGATGAAACTCGCGTCCCTTCACCAAGTCCTCCAGACCCTTAAAAAGCCCAAATATATTCAGAACATAAACCGGTAATCAGCACATCATCTAACGCTTCTGTCCTCGGGCCTCACCTCTCCGCCGTAGGACACCAGTGGTGAGATCTCACATTTGATCGGTAGGTCTGTTCCATCCTTCAGGCTGTGCCGGAAAGGACAGATTTAGAGAAGAAACGGGAAGAAGCGGTAGCAAATCCTTGAAACATCTGTTTTTTTACTCAAGCGTGTGATTAGAGATCAAAGACAAAGATCATCAGAGACTCGTCACCAACCAACGATTAGCCTTCTAACCCACAACAGACATCATCTAGAAGGGCATAGGTGGATGGCGTGTGTGTCCTTTGGACCAGCTGGGGAACTTCACACAACACGGCCATCACTCATGTTCCTTTCTAGATAATTACTGCAATCACACACATCCCACATCTGGTGTTTCAGATGCTTAGGTAAAAAACACTGAGAAAAAAAACCGTTATTAACGTGAATGATGCACATTCTAAGATCTATCCACCTTAACAAGCAGGCAGATTTGAACTTCAAGCAATTTAAACAAAAAAATCAATCCCCTTTCCCAGCATGCAATACACATGCACTTCCTGCTTCTACACATGTATCTCAGAGATTGTCATAATCAGAAATTACATCGTCTGAGAGTGAAGAGGATTCTTCTGTCAGCTGAACCCTGACTCACTTCCTTCATCCTATCTGAATGTGCAGTCAGAAAAATGGCTGCCGTTTATCAACGTGACTCTGCAGACTTGACAGACAGTTGAAATGAAGGAAATGCATCAGTGTCATTCTTATCCGGTGTTAAAATGCCCGAGCAAGCGGATGAAAGGAGCCAGAGACCTGTCACCATGCACTCAGTATAGCAGGAGAATAATTACTTTCGGGGGCCACCATCTGAGACACTTCCTGCTGCTCCGCCTCTGGAACTACCGTACGGGACACACAGGTGCAAGCATGAGTGAGGTGGAGGTGAGAGAGTGAAGCTAAAAGAGCATGAACAACACAACACACAGAACAAAGCCAGTGCACGCACGTCTCACACACGGTGAGGAGGGTTTACCACCAGCAACCCAATCATGCGTGGTCACCTGGGTATTGCGGGCACGCGGGTGCCGTTCTCATCGATGAAGTGGCCCCCGGCGTTGAGGACCCAGCGGTGGTGAAGGGACATGAGGGCGTGCCTGGCTGTGGTGGGCGTGTCTTTTCCATCCTGAGCGTCTGCGTTCTTTAGAGGGGAGAACTCGTCCTCCCTCAGCACCTCAAACACAACGAATGTTCTGTTGGGAAAAACAGCATCCCATCAGCGCACGCCGCCATCATACGTGACAGCTTTAAAAGAGATGAAAGGCAAAAATCTCGACTCCACTGGCTCCTTCTGTTTGTGGTGTAGGAACACAGTGTTCCTGCAGCGATCCAGAAACACTGGGTCATCAAACTTTGGTTTGAAAAGTGTTTTTCACATGGAAGATGGTCAAATCTGCAAAATGACAGCTGACAGCAACCCTGGAAACACCCTACAGCTCAGAGTGGTGACTTTTAAAGAGCAAGTCACCCCCAAATCCACTTCTTTTTTGCTGATTAACTATATAAATGAGTGTCTAACCATGCTGTAGACACATGCAGTCAATCATTTGGCACTTAAGTGCATCTTAGTTAAAATTTAAATATTCTGCCTACAACTGTCATTGTTGCACAGCTGTCAGGTAAAAACTCTGCATTGCATTTAAATTTAATCTGCCATTGCTATAGGCTAAGAAGTACACTATGATGTCAGCTGGTACATTATGAGGTCACAATGTCGTGTGTGTGTGTATTTGTTAGTGGCTCCGCCCTTTCAGTCTGCCAGGCAACAGCATTTTTTGCATTTTTCAAGCAGGAAGTGGGAGTGGAGTTATACTCTGGCAGGGGGTGACTTGCTCTTTAACCTACAGAGATTCTAGTCTGATGTTGAGTGATGCCATGGCTCCTACTTTTTGTTTTCAAATCCCTCCACGGTCTTGACCCTGCGTATTTATCTGGCCTTCTCACAATTTATTCCCCCGGCCGCACACTTCGGTCCTCCAGCTTGTTGCTCCTCGCGGTTCCGAAAGTGCGTTACAAATCATGTGGAGAAAGAGCTTTTTCCGTTGGTGGTCCTAAACTCTGGAATGAACTCCCAGTCACAGTTCGACAGGCATCCTCCTTAGAGGTTTTTAAGTCTAGATTAAAGACACACTGTTTTACCCTTGCATTTAACAGTTAGCTGCTGGATGGGCTTTATTACTTTACTTTACTATACTTGGAAGACATGTTTCCATTGGTTTTATTGGTAACTCTTATTTTTTATTTTATTTTTGGTTGCATTTTATTGTTTCATGTGTTATATTTTTATTATTGTGTGACTGTTCAGCACTTTGGTCAGCCGTATGGCTGTGTTTTTATTAAAGCGCTATACAAATAAAGATGATGATGATGATGATGATGATGATGATGATGATGATGATGATGATGATGATGGCACAGTGCTGTGCAGGAAGCAGGACAAGGATTGTACCAGTCAGAGACTTTTGGGAACATCAAGAGCAGCTAAAGAAGTAAACTAAAGCATGTGGCCCATTGTAGCTACAGACCTTTCTCATCACTACTGATGACCCTGGAAACACCGTGGGTCCGTTTTATACAAGATTTTGTTGATTTCTGACTAAATTGGAGGTGAGAAGCAAAAAATAAATAAAGAATAACATCTACAAGTGCCATAAACAGAGCTTCCTGGGGGTTTGGAGTCCTCACAACAGCCGCTTTATGCTGAGAGTGTCCGCCCTGGGACCAGGAGATGAGGGTTCAAATCCCGGTTGGGTCATACAAAAGACTTGTAAAAATGGGACCCAAGCTCTTTCTCCACATGATTTGTAACGCACTTTCGGGACTGCGAGGAGCAACAAGCTGGAGGACCTAAGTGTGCGGACGGGGGAATAAATTGGGATGCTTGACACTCAGCTTTAGAGGGTTGGATCTGGGGATTAAACCAACAAATAGATCCTGAGCGTTGTCACAGCTGCAGCTCACCGCTCGCATGGGGATGGGTCAAATGCGGAGATGAATTTCACCAGTGTGTGACGACTAATGGGACTTTAACTTTAGCAGAAGCAAAATGATTTTGTTCTGTGCAACGGTCAAGCCACGCCCCACTGTAGCCTCAGCAGGCCCAAACCATCTTGTGTCTTGCCAATCACAGTGCTCTGTTTGGTGGGCGGGATGTTACTGTGAAAGGGCTTGTTTGAAACAGCTTTGGCATTAACTTAGGACTATTTAGACTTGGGCTTTTATTTGAGTCAGGAGCAGATAGAGGCACTGTCCTTTACTGTCCAGTTGGCTGACATCCATAGTGATGAGTATGTCACGTTGTTCATTGTCCAATAGCAGGTGGTGACAGTTTGGAAGGCAATCGTAGAGTCCGCCCTGAGCTCTCTCTGTAGGACGGCTTGCCAGGCTAAACTTACAAGACTTTAAATTAACAAATGAGGATTTAATTTTTACTAACACAAATCCATTAATGCATCAATTTAAAAAAGAAAGAAAGAAAGAAAATGGCACATGGCTGCACTCTCTACGATGATCTGAAACAAACTGTTCCAACAGAACACGGTGGACCTTTTATTCTAATAAAACCGGCCACAAAACAAGTCGATCTATCTGTATTCTGCCAAGACTGTCAGCGTGCCGCTACAAGCACATCTCTCATCAGCCTTCTGAGCAGAACTGACCCACTTTTACTTCAAATGACAGGATCTAGATCTCAAAGAAAGGCTGACATGTCTGTAGCGTCACTCGTTAGAGGAATCCATTACTTAAACCTACATTTCTATTAGCGGCTGCGTGACTCAGAGCTGATGTCATGAAACACTTGAGAAAGTGGAATGAGAGAACAGCTCATAAACCTCCATCCGCCTTCGGGGAATTTGGCAGTCATGGCCTTCTGAACCAGACCTCAGAGAAATGGCTCAGCTGAAGCTGAGGGACATGGTCAGGGACTGGAGAAAGGAGCTGGATTTCGTATTTTAAAGACCAAATATGATTCGGAGACTACGCCTTTCACCAACGCCAACACGCCATCAGCCTTTCCGTAACTCACTTAGCAAACTGGAAGATGTCGAAGACAAACTTTTCCATCTTGATGCCGTTTGGTTTCTCCGGTTTGATTAGCCGTCCCTGAGCGTCCACATACGGGATCTTCTTCTGGGCTACGTGGTGCTGCAGCTGTGGCTCGAACTTCCTGACACACAAACAAATATTCTCAATTTCGATGCAATTCTTGGTGTGGAAAAACAAAATAAAACCATCTTACAGTCCAAGGCAACATGTTCACTGCATTAGCATCTTACTGCACTACGTCTTTGAGGAAAGAGAAGCTGAAGAAGTGATTGGCTATGTTCCCCGCGTTAAACATCAGGCGACCGTCGGCGCTGCGCTTCTCTGCTGTAGGCAGGGTGATCTCACTGTACTCCACCACCTGATAACGCCCATCCACCTTACAGACCACCCCCACTGCCTCCGTGGGGTTGGTTTTCTCCACCACCTGGAAACAAACACAACTTTACGTGCTACTTTTTTAACTGCAGCCTTTAGACCATTAAATAGACAAGAGTCACAGAAAAACTACTTTACATGACTAAATGATTCTCTTCCACTTTTCTTTTTAAAGTGCATGTTCCATCTGTAGTAAGTAAAAGAAGGCACCCCACCCAGCTGGTGGCTAATAACAGAGAGAGTGCTGATGAAGGAGTTGGGGGGGTGGGGCATAAAACATTAGTGGCTCTAATCGGAGGGCGGGACTCAGGTCTGATCCTAGCTGAGGGTTCTGACTGTGTGTGTGTGTGTGTGTGTGTGTGTGTGTGTGTGTGTGTGTGTGTGTGTGTGTGTGTGTGTGTGTGTGTGTGTGACCACGATGGGTGGGATTTGTGATTTTGAAAGAGTGGAAGCAAAACCGTCATGAATGACAGAACAGAGGAGCGTTTGACACAAGTTTGATGTGGTTTCTATGGTGCGTCCTGGTTATTAGTTGTATTAATCATTAATTGCCCAATCAGGATCCCTGCTGTCTGCATGATCCCAACAATGTTTATGAGATCACCAGTAAACAACCTCATGGTTACAAGTTGAATCGGTTTAATTTCCCCATCAGGGGTTGTTTGAGGTCTGAGTTTGTTGTTATGAAGGAAAACAAATCAAACTGGCCATGCCTGCGAGCGGTTTGTAATTCAGGTTCAGTTCTTTTTTGTGTTTGTTCTTTTTTCCACACCAACTGCATTTATCTTTGCTCTCTTTTGTGGAATCAACCTTAGGTTTGAGGCTGGTGGGCGTCTGTCAGGAGATGGTAACGATCAGGTTCAATCTTTAAGCTGCTCCAAGTGCACACGCACACACATTCATCTAGTGATATTCTCTACATAAATTCAATGCTCCAGATTAGTTTGTGTTCCACTTTTCCTAAAGTTTAGACCCTCAGGTGGCCTTTCATTAACCCTGTAATCGGTCGTTTTAGCACATACTGTCGTTTTAGCACATACTGGCTCAAGAACATGATTTTAAAAATGGGAAAAGTCGCTAAATATCCCTTTAAAACACGTCATGTTTCCATAAAATGACTTATTTTGAACTATATTCTATATTAACTAAAGCCTCTGTGTCTAGGTGCTGTTTTCCTCCACAGCTCAGATGTGTGACTGGGGTCTGGACTGTTGACAACACGTTCACCTAGGAGGTAAAAGCCACACTGCTCTCCTTAACATGTTCTTCTTTTACTTTCAAACCCACCAAACATCCACTCAGGTGCTTCTCTGTCCTACAAGAGAGGCAACTTTAGCTTTTTCAGATAAAATACATAATAAAGTTTCTATTTCAGTCCAAACTTCTGCTCAACCATCTGAAACATCATTTCATCAAAGCAAAGGACAAGCCAGTGCTTTTCACTAGTTTTTCATCTGAAAATAAACGTTCGTTAGATATTAGATGGATCTGATTTTGGGCTCCAATCCCAAGATTCCTGAAAAGTACTGATGAATTTTCCTGAGGAAGAGGCCAACAGCTCCACCGTGTGGCCCGCTGCGGGTGGTGCAGCTGTTGAGGTTAAAATGATACAGCAGCAAACTCACCACACCTTCAACTACTCAACCCACACTAGAAAGATATGAATGCATGTGCGTCATCAGCACTCAGCACCCATGGAAGAACCAGACTGGCGGATCAGGCTCGAGCAGCCACCCAGTCGCCGCTGTTCCCAAACTTCTTCTCCAACACATCAGCTCTGATTTTCAGGCTTACTGTCCAACAGTGCTTGTACGGTTACATGATTACAGACAGCAGCTGGCCTGATAAAGGGCAACTCTGGTTTTAGGAGTCTTACATGTGTTCTCTATACTTTATGACAAGTTGTCTACAGCTTCCTTTGGCTTTTTAGTGTAGAAGGTGGTGTCAAAGGTCGTTAGCTCATCGGTTCTGTAGGACGTAAACTTTTCTATTCAAATGCCAACTTTACGATATCGATATGAAACAAAACGGGAGTAGAATTAAGAAAACTGAGGTAGACCGCTAGCTGTGTGCTCGTAGGAGATTAAAACTCTTTAATGTGTGGGCGTTGAGCTTAGTAAAATTCTGATTTTTACACACAGAAGATCTGTAACATTAAATAAAACCCATTCAAATGTAAAATTTCTGAGGTATTTAAAGTGAAAGACATCAGAGTTTAATAATTTGCAACAAAACTTCATTCGGATGGAAACGCAAACCGAAATGAACAAACAAAGCATATCTGACCAACCTTAGCTCCACACTCGGCTCCCTTCTTCGCACAAAAACCAATAAAAGTCGGATCAGCCACTTTCACCAGGATGTTGTCGACACAGTAAACGTGGATATACTGGATTCCCCGATGCTCCATGTCATCCAGGACTCCCTGGTTCCCCAGAGATCGGTAGAGACCCCCGTTACCATCTGAAAAACAAACAAACATGTAAACTAATCCCACAACAGTGAAGGAGCCTCCTGAGGTCGCCGATACTGTCGTGGACATACCAGGAGCCATGGAGAGCTTCCCTTTGCTCTCCAGGATGATCTTCCCATTGAAGTCCATTGCAGGAAGCATGCCCTGCTGGAAGAAGACGACGTTGTTTTTATCCAAACCAAAGTAGTTATGCTGTGAGAAGAAATCTTTTGTGGACTCCATCGTCCTGCCGCTGGTCATGATGTACCTGCAGGCAACACAGAACAGACTTAAGACTCGTTTATAAACAGAATATTTCAGTTTCAACTGAAAATAGGAAATGTAAAACAAAAGAGATGATCTGTGTCAATTAAAATCCTTAATTGTGTGTTATGAAATGCTGCAAAATCTTTTTTATGAATAAGACCCTAAATGAAACACCTTAAAGCTGCAGGAACAATATAATCTGCACCTTTCTACTCTTTATATCTCCATCTGTTATTTTTAAATCTCTAAACAACTCTTATCTTCTCTCTAGGAGGCTAATTCTTTGTGTCCTTCATTGAGTTTCTTATGCTCACAGTAAATCATCACAGAGACATGACAGGACAAGCAGAGTTTGGTCATTTTTCTCAATTTTCTCAGATAAAACACTGGATTCAGCAGCATGAGATCATCTCAAGGCCTCATCTCACCAAGGAACACAGCACTTCTTTTTATTCTTCTGCTCGGCCAGCTGCTGCAGCTTCAAAATGCGCTCAGCTTGGATCTGAAAAAGAGTTTTGTGGGAAGGCAGCCCGACGTCGTACATGCCTTTGGGGTAAGAGACCCCCAGTCTGGTTCCCTGGCCCCCTGCCAAAAGTAAGGCTGCCACCTTATTCTGAGAGACACAGTCGAGACCTGGGGGAGACAGCGCAGAAGTAAAAGAGAGACACCCCATGTGGTGCACTGAAATCCCAAAACAAGAGTTCATATTGCTAATCTTTCTGAATTCTGATTTTGTGACAGATCAATAATCCTAAAAAAGATAAGCGGATAACATTTTATCAGGAACATTCCCCAACATTTTACAGCTGGTCCCAATGAACCTTGGAGTTCTGAACTCAAATCTAACAGCTGATTTTATAATAGTTTAATGAGTCTAGTTTATCTCGCATTAACCACAGGCTACGTGACACGATACGCTACAATATTTGTACAAGCAGGAGCCAAGAGACAAGATGTATGACGGGCGGGTTGGCTGGACTTTGACTGTGTGTGTGTGTGTGTGTGTGTGTGTGTGTGTGTGTGTGTGTGTGTGTGTGTGTGTGTGTGTGTGTGTGTGTGTGTGTGTGTGTGTGCGTACACTCACACACTCACAATCACACACACACACACACACACACACACACACACACACACACACACACACACACACACACACACACACACACACACACACACACATTGATGAGAGTAAATGGTGACTTCATAAAGGCGTCAACTCCAGCTCCGTCAGCCACAAATCAAAACCAGATGGCTTCTCCAAAGTCACCCCCACACTCTTCCTCACCCAGGAGAAAACTAAATAAATTCAAATGACTCAGTAAATGGTCAGACTTCAACTGGAAGAGATTGCCCAAATCACAATGAGCAACAAATGGCAAAATAAACACAGGAGATAAAAACCAGGACTCGGGTATGAGTTTATGCATCCACCCCGGACAACGAGGGTTTTGACTAAAAAGAATACATAAATATGTTTTGAAATAGATGCTTTATGGAAAGCATACACCTGGACGGCTACGCTTATTAACAAAATCCCGTTATAGCTCAAACTCCAGTAGTGTCGATAGCTAAACTCTTACACCCTCCTTTATCAGGGGGTTTCCAACAGTTCTGGAAACAAACACAATAAAGCCATATAGTAATTTAAATATATTCTGCTTCCGCACACTTTTACTGTTCTCTGGAGCAACAAAAGGGTCAAAGTTTGATTACAGAAAGCCACTGTGTGTCTGACTGATCTTACCTTCAGCCTCCCAGGTTTTCAGACTCGCCCTGTCCCTTGTCACACTTCCAAGTACCTCCTGAGGCACTGGCTCCATTCGGGCATCCATCTTCTCGTGTTTGCTGCTGTTGGACGTCTCCATGGCACTCTTGAAGAATTCATTGATCTCCTTAAAGTCCATGTCCTGCAGATCGTTGGTCAGCTCCACCTGTTCTTCAGGGCTCAGCTCACTGCAGAACTGCAGGACATGAGACTGGCCGGCTTCAGCCAGCTTCTGCATGAGTCTGCTGTTTAGGTCCATGATTAGCTGGGTCTGTAATCAGCTCTGGCGTACAATAAACAATTTAAAAAAAGGAATGGTTATGAGGAATTCTGAGAACTGTGAACGACATCCTGGTATTTTAAAGGCAAGCTGTGGTTACAATTAGAGGAAAAATCAGGTAGGCAGAGTTCATACAAGCTGACCTTGCCCTTGATGGATAGTCATTCCTATTTCCTGACAAATCATGGTAAAACTAGTGCAACTAGTGACGAATCATCATCCAGAGATACACAGTTTAAATTAAAACCTTTAAAGTCCAAATGATCTCTCGTTTCCTGTAAATAAATGAGTAGCCTGTTGGACCAGGAAATAAAATGTGATGCTGAGGGCTGACGTTACACCATCACATGCTGGTTTATATCATACTAAATAAATACTTGTTATAATACTCATGGTATAAATAAAAATAAATCCATCAGCTCATAATTGAGTTGTAAACTTGAGTTTATTAGTTTTTGTTTGTTGACATTCTCTTCAGGATTTCAAGTTAAAGGATTAAAAACGCAGCAAGGAAGCTTCGTTTCACAAATAAGACAGAAAATAAACCAAACCACAAACAGAACTGACTTCATAAAACTCTGCTGCTCGTATAAATCGTTGTGACCACGTAAACGTCATTTAACGTTTGTTTTTAGAAGTTGTCTGTCAGACACATGAGCCTTGCGTTAGCAAAGCTGCTAGCTCGCTACCTCTGAAGAAAACCGAGTGAGGAGTGAAAACATCAAATACGAACTTATTCAAATATTAAACTCTCACCTCTTTCAGGAACTCCTCTTGGTTGGGTGAACATAAATTTAAAAAGATGTTCCTGCTTTAGCTTGCGATGCCTCCGGTTCCACGCCTCCCACCGGAGTACACGTCCTCTAACGTCACCTCAACGTGGCAACAGAGGCGTCGCGCGCGACGTGCTGCGTTCAGTGGCTGCTCGTAAGTACCTTGCCCCTGGTTTAAACTGGCAAATAAATGGGTTTAAGACCTAAGACTTATAATTTACATAAAGTAAAGTTAGAAGATCTAGACCTGATCAATTAAAATTGTTATATGTATTTAAGAAGTAAAAGGTTATTACTTAAGGAAGTATAAAGTTATTTAAAATTTCCCATCACCTTAACATGTAAAGATGATCCTTTAAAAACTATGGTCAACATTCACCTTTCAAACGAAATTATAATGAGAAGGTTCAGTTTTGTGGTTGAAAACTGTTACATCTGTAAAATAAATCTGGAGATATCAGAGCAGTTGTTATAGGAATATGGCAGTGTCTGACAGTTGTGGAAATCTCTCCATGAATCATTATCTAATTTTATTAACACTGACTTTTGGACTGCTCAGCATATTCAATTTGTTCTCAAATAAAAAAAAATAGAATTGTTGGTGAATAATCTTGTTGTTTTCAAAGTATTTTATACATAAATGTTGATACACCAAGTCTCCCCTCTCATAGCTTTTTCTTAAAGAGCAAGTCACCCCAAATAAACTTTTTTTTGCTGATAAACTAAATAAACGAGTGTCTAATCGTGCTGCAGACACGTGTCATCAATAGTTTTGCACTTTAGTGCATTTTAGTTCAAATTTAAAATTTCTGCCTAAAACTGGCAGTGTTGTGCCATTGTCAGGTAAAAACTCTGCACTGTATTTTAATTTAAATCTGCCACCGCTATTGGCTAAGAGGTATGCTATGATGTAAACTGGTACATTATGATGTCACAATGCTGTTGTGAGCCTGTGTGTGTGTATTTGTTAGCAGCCGCCTTCTCGGTCTGCCAGGCAACAGCATTTGTTGCATTTTTCAAACATGAAGTGGGAGTGGAGATTGGCTGTGTCTCAATTCAGGGTCTGCATCCTTCGTCGGACGGATTCGTCGGCCGGTTACGTCACAGCGCCGCGACTAGGCCTGTCCCAATTCGAAGACTCCTTCAAATGCGGTCGACGAATCCGGCCTTCTTTTCGCCTGTATGAAGGATGGGTCCGGTGTATCCTTCAATGGTTTACATTTCCCAAGATGCCTTGCGGGCCGGACGGTAGAACTTTTAAAAACAATGGCGGACAGTGAAGCGGGAGCTGTCGGAGAGGATTGTGCTTATAAATGTCAGTATAAACTTAAATTGTTAGGTTAAGGACATTTTGTGATACATGAATGTTATTTTAGTTAGAAATGTTACAGTAAAAGTTCTTGTATTGCGGTCTCGGCTCGTATGTTCGGCCGCTCGGTGTCGTACTTCTCCTGCTACGTTTTCCCCCTGATTTTAATAGGAGTTTGTATTTTAGGGACAAAGGAGAAAACCAGGGAATTTATTAAGCTTAGGGTGGAGATGGACCACATGATCACCGGAGCAAAGTATTCGGCGGCTGTGGCATGGAGGTACAATAACATCTCATATTTTAAAAAACTCGTTTGAGTTTATTTTTTTCTGCGAAAACATGAAAGGAATAACTCGTTGTCCTCTTTTCTCTTCCTGTTTCTTTTCTTACATGTTTGTTAAGACTATTCTGGAGAAAATGGGCATCCAGGGGAAGGTGCCAGCGATGACCAGCTCCTGCAGCTGATCAGGGAGGACATGAGGCTACAGAGGGAGGCAGAGCAGCAGAGGGCACAGGAGAGAAGGGAGAACTTTGACAGCTTTTTACTTTGCTAGAGGAAATGGTTAATAAAGATTAAACATGTACATATAAAAGAAATATCTAAATAAAATCAGTTCTGCATTAAACTCTTGGATTTTATTTTTGTTTACAAATGAGAATTGTTTACTAGAGGGTATCCCGCTGGGTCTGAAAAGTCTTAAAAGGTAATAAATCGGTTTTGGTTAGAAATTATTAAAAACTATGATCACATCTTTGCTCAGGCTCAGCTTGTCGAAAGTATTTTCTCTGAATTAGCTCTCCAACAGTCAAGGAAATTATTAAAAAGCTAAATAAAACGTCGAGCTCCATCGTTTAAAGTTCCTTCTCCCTTCTGCTCAGCGGTTCCACGGTTGCTAGGCGACGGAACGTTCACCAAGGGAGTGGCGGGAATTCATGAAGGCTAGGCCTGTCCAAATTCACAGCCGTTAACATCCGGTCTACTCGGCCGACGGAGGACCCAGCCCACGTCAGCCGAGTAGACTGGGTCCTTCGAAGGATGCAGACCCTGAATTGAGACACAGCCTTAGACTCTGGTAGGGGTTGACTTGCTCTTTAATTTTCTGCCTAAAACTGTCAGTGTTGTGCCGTTGTCAGACAAAAACTCTGCACTGCATTTGATTTAAATCTGCCATTGCTATTGGCTAAATGGTACCCTAGAATGTTAGCTGGTACCATATGATGTCACAATGTCATTGTGAGCCTGTGTGTGTGTGTGTGTGTGTGTGTGTGTGTGTGTGTGTGTGTGTGTGTGTGTGTGTGTGTGTGTGTGTGTGTGTGTGTGTGTGTGTGTGTGTGTGTGTATTTGTTAGTGGCTCCGCCTTCTCGGTCTGCCAGGCAACAGCATTTGTTGCATTTTTCAAACAGGAAGTGGGAGTGGAGTAATACTCTGGTAGGGGGTGACTTGCTCTTTAAAAATTCTATCTACTTGTAACATAAATGTTTGAAACTTTTAGATAAGCTCTTGCAATTAGTCTGTACAACCCCTTTTATTTGTTTGTTTGCTTGTCAGCTTGTTATTCTGTTTTTGTGTGTTTTACTAAACTTGTTTTATCTTTATTTTCTTCCTATTTAATTGTCTTTCTTATATTGTTGTATATTTTCTTGTTGATATATTTAGCACCAAAAGGTTTAACTTTTTATCTTAAAGGAGGTGAAAATTTATATTCAAATGTTAAATTCTTGAGTTGGTATTGGAGTTTGTCATTGTACCTGTATCTGATTTTCTACCTGGTTTGAATAACATTTTTAATGACACTTGAAATTTTAATATTGTAAACCACCTACTCGTTGTTTAGGTAATACTAACCGGCTTGAATTGCTTTAATTATATTACGTATACATCTCTTGAAATGCAAACCAATTGTTTGCCTCCATAAATCAACGTCTTGCTTTCTTGTAAACCTGGAAGTAGATCAAATTTACAAGATGATGACTTTTCACTTTTTACATTATTAAGCAGAAGTAATTTTACATCTCAGTCACGGACACATCTGAGACGATATTTGCTGCCCCAGACACAGAATGATTGTAAAACTAAGATCTGTAATCCATGCACAAAATAGTTTAACTATACTTGTCCCGAAAGGACTGGACCAGGAAGTAGTCCCACCATAAATATTAAGTATACATTTATTTTTATTGAAAATCAATTTATTTAAACTAAAGATTAAATAATTTTTTGCTACAAAACCTAATGAAAACAATTTAGTAAAATGTAATTTTTGTCTGTCATGGAAAACGTTATACTTCAGTTCCGTTCCCAACCACACGAGGGCGACACTACCGTCTTTGGAGCGGAAGTAGGTTTTTTTTTCTGCCAATTGAATTTTTTGTTTTGGTCCTCCTAGCTGAGCGTAGTACGGTGCTTGAATTTTTCTGATGTTTTAACTGGCAGATAAAATGAAGAAGTTTTTTGATGACATTAAAAAAGACATGAAGTTTAAATCTGCGGGACCTGGAAAGAAGTTAACCGAAGATACCAGGTAAATAGAGCGCTTTTGACCTGCTAACAGATTACAGTTGATGTTAAATTCCAAGACAAATTTGTGTCACGTTTGTGTTATTTCTGTGTTAAAGTTAGTGTTTCGTCTAAAACATACAGTTTTAGTTACAAATAGATTGTGTAATCCTCCAGTCGACGTGCTGAGCTCAGTTTAGGATAATCCTCGAAGAAGCTAGTAAGTTGTAACGTCTAAGAAGCTGTATTACGTTACGTTGTTTTGTTTTGCTTATTTACCTCTTATTAGTTGTATGCTGTCTGAATCGTTAGGAGGTTAAAGGCTGTATATGAACTTATGAACTTTTCAGTAGCAGACCGGAGGTGGTTCAGAGCAGCTCCAGTGCTAAACAGAACCGCCATCACGCTCCCAGTGAAGGGGCCCAGAGGGCAGGCGCCGCGGCCCTAGCCCGGATCGAACAGAAGCAGCGGCCAAAGGTGCACACCTCCCAGGACGCGATCAGAAACCAGGGTGAGACTCGCCGTTCACCTCAGATCCTTCTGACATACCACATGTAGTCCAGTCACTGGTATTCCTGTAGGCGATGCTTCATGCATTATTTACCCCTTTACTTTTCATGAGGCGTAGTGTAATTAAAACACAACAAGCTGTGAATACAACATTCAGGCTGACTCAGTAATTCATTTTAATCCCACCAAAAACGTGACAGTCCAACTAGTTTTCCACTGACAGGTACAGAAATTGTTTGACCTTAAATCAAAGTATTTACCTGAAAATTTCACATCGGCAGCACAACCAGATGGCAACATCTTCCAGAAAACAGTTCAGGAACAAGCTGTGCACTCAACCTCCTGACCATGATAACAACCAGGGCCCTTAACGGGTTTTAGGATCTTTGAAAATGCTCAATTTGAATTTCAAAATCATGAAAGTTCTTGTTTTTTGAAGCAGTGTTAAATAATGTCACTGAAACCGGTCATAACACAATAACTTTCAATTCAGGTTCAATTCAAGTTTATTTATATAGCGCCAAATCACGACAAGAGTCGTCTCAAGGCACTTCACATAATAAACATTCCAATTCAGGTCAGTTCATTAAGCCAATCAGTAAAAAGTTTCCTATATAAGGAACCCAGCAAATTGCATTGTGTTGGTGACTTTACAGCAATCCTCATACTAAGCAAGCATAAAGCCACAGTGGAGAGGAAAACTCCCTTTTAACAGGAAGAAACCTCCAGAGAATCCTGACTCAGTATAAGCAGCCATCCTCCATGACTCACTGGGGATGGAGAAGACAGGACACACAGACACACACACACACACACACACACACACACACACACACACACACACACACACACACACACACACACACACACACACACACACACACACACACACACAACATATATAGCAAGTAGTGTGTCTATGGTTACATTGTGATTTCTTTGTAAATATTCTATTTGGTGAGAGATAAACTGTATTGTATTTATCCTAGTGGATCTATGATTGAACGGGTAAACTAGTAGTTTTCCTTTCATGAAACAAGGAAGTGAGCAGACATGCTGTTCATGTGCGTGCAAATTTGAGTTAGACTGATATATCGGGCCGACATTTACCATTTATACATCGGCATCACCGATACTGGCCCTTAGTAAAGCCAATTTAAAGAGCAAGTCACCCCCAAATAAACAGTTTTTTCCTGATAAACTATATAAATGTGTGTCTAATCGTGCTGCAGACATGTGTAGTCAATAGTTTTGCACTTTAGTGCATTTTAGTTCAAATTTAAAATTTCTGCCTAAAACTGTCAGTGTTGTGCCGTTGTCAGGTAAAAACTCTGCACCGCATTTAAATTTGGAATCTGCCATCGCTATTGGCTAAGAGGTATGCTATGATGTCAACTGGTACCATATGATGTCACAGTGTCGTTGTGAGCCTGTGTGTGTGTGTGTGTGTGTGTGTGTGTGTGTGTGTGTGTGTGTGTGTGTGTGTGTGTGTGTGTGTGTGTGTGTGTGTGTGTGTGTGTGTGTGTTAGCGGCTCCGCCCTCTCGGTTTGATAAGCAACAGCATTTGTTGCATTTTTCAAACAGGAAGTGGGAGTGAGGTAAGTTTCTTGTAGGGGTGACTTGCTCTTTAAGGTCAGGAACTTGTTCGGGCAGTCCGATGATGTTGCAGAATATGATTTAAATGTACTTTTACGTTCACTAATAACCTCTGCATAATAAATATTCTAAATTAACTTTATTTAGGTGTCTGACTTTAACACTGAGCAGTGCACAAACAATTAGTTAAATTCAGAGTTTAAAAACTGATTCAGCTTCTGATGTTCTGCATTTTAGTGTGAAAATAAGGTGGAAAATGTCTCTATCAGCCTTGAAGATCACCAGTACATGTCAGTTACTGGCTGACCATGTCTCCTACATATCTGCTTCGGTGCTGGCAACACAATATCGGTCTACCTCTAGTGTGAATTATCACTAATGTAAGGTTTTCATTAAGTAATTACATTTCATTTGTTTAACACCATCCATAGAAAAAATGCAGATAAAAAAGGTAATCTTGTTCTGTAATTACTTGATTTGTAAGACTTTCTCTATCTTCCAGACTGTTAAGTTGTTGCACTTTTTGTTAAAAAGTACCTGATCATGTAAAGTCCACAAACAATAATTATAAAATTAACCAGTGAAGGTATGACATATTATTAAAGGAATCATGTGTTGTTGTTTAGAGAAAATAAAAGCATGAATAATAATAATAATAATAATAATAATGTTTTGACACCAGCCTTTCAAATTTGAACTTTTTAAAAATAGAAATAATTTTCAGAGACTTGACCAAACAGCTGAGATTCTTGTTATTACTAATTCTAATAATGACCAAGCTTTTGATGTCTGACATGGTTAAATATGACAGACTGTTTAATTCAGATGAACTTGACTGTAGTTTCAGTGCTTAAACCATTCAAAGTTGATCATCTGTTATCTAACTGGCGTGCAATGAGCTCTACTGCAGCAGACAGAAAAAAACAAGGCAGTGGTTGTTTTTGTTTATCTTTCTGATGTGTTGACATTAAACGGATGCTGATGTCAGCAAACATCGTTTGTTTGCTTGTTTTTTCTGTTTCTAGTTAAAAGGGAACTGGAGGCTGAGGCGGCCGCAGTGGCTGAAAAAGCAAAAGCAGCATCAGCCGAGGTCTGGGCTGGCTCTAGCGACACAACTTTTCCATTTTATTTAACTCCATAAATGACTGGATGAATTTATGTTCAGGGATCCGGAGTTCCAGTGAAAGATTTTGCCTGCCTCTCCGTGTCGGGTGTTTATTTCACCTGTCCTCTCACTGGAGCCACGCTAACGAAAAGTCAGAGGGAGGTGCACCTTAAGGAGGCCATTTTCATGGTACGTCTGTTGGAGCATGGCTTTATTTTTTATCAACATAATAATGAGATTAAAGCTAATCCTGCTGGTTTTGTTGGTGAAATAATCTCTGTTTCTACCATCAGCGCTTTGAGGAGGATGCAGTGGAGGCTTCTGTTATGATGATCCACACGTTTAACAAAGACAGAGACAAAGTGAAGACTGCTGTGGACATTATTAGCAAGTAAGTCGGTTATAGCAGGGTTTGGTGCGGTGTGGGTCATCATGGACCAGCTTTTCAGGCGAGCGTTTCTATCGCAGTTTGGGCTCTCATGTTGGCAGGCAGGGTTAAACGAACCGTCATACGCAATTAAAAAAAAAGTTGTGCAGCTATTCTGTATTTTTGTGCTGCAATAAATGGTCTGCTGAGCTAAAGACAGAAATAAATGCTTACCAACAGACTCCACAAGTAACTTCAGTGTGTGTTTCTCCCATTTCCACCCTGAAAAAAAAATCCACTCCGGCTTTTTCTGTCCTAACCTTTCTACACGGGGCTTACATTTCTTCAGCTTGGCCCCGTTCCGACGTCCGCTGGAATCCTTCGGCTGCCATCCACTGAGAAACAAAACGTATTACAATCCTTACCGATCCTTCTAGCTCAGGGGTGTCACACTCGCACGGGGCCGAGATGAAACTCTGGGACGGAGTCGAGGGCCAAACTTCATATTTTTTTGAAAAAGTGACGGCAAATTTGCACATTTTCTTTATCAACATATATGCAATTTTGAACCTTTAAATTTGGAAACAAACATATTTCTGCATTAACACTGAATGTGGAATAACCAAATTACACACGAGCAAGTCAGTTTTAAATAAAACGCATCAGTGGTATTTATTACTTGTGGTATAATCAGCATTTTATAAATCTATTCAGGATTTATGTTTTCTTGTTTATTCATTTTTCTTATTTTTTATTCTCCCTTTTTCCTCCTGTAATACGTGTCATCGCTGCTGTGACGTCTAGCTTTCCCCACTGAGGAACAATAAAGGGATTTTCTATTCTATTCATCTATCTGCAGCCTTTCCACTTCCTGTTTACTGTAGGTTAAATCTTTTCTCACGGGCCAACAACAAAATAAAAATATCATTTTATCTTAAATGAAAATGCAACATCTCACCTGTTAACTTTCATGTTTTGGAGCAGAAAAAGAGCATAAAGCCAACATCGGACTGACAAAAACTAGAACAGTTCTTGTATGTGAAGCCATATCTGTTTGTATTAATGTGGAGTTCGTCTGTATATTTCCTTCGTTGTTATCTAAATACTTTCTTTGACTCAAAATATTGCTTGGTGTCTTTCAATAAAGTTCTTATATGTAATTTTGCCCCATTTCTTCAACATCAAGAGCTTTTGAGGGTCACCGTTTATCATTTGCTTATATTTAACATTTCCTCTAGAAATTTAAACATATTTTCTCCAAAAAGGGTTGATTTTTGGACTACAGGGCTACAACCGCAAATTTGTTCTGACCAATCAAAATCAAAACGTGATAACGTCACTTCCTTAAGCTTCATGTTCAGCCAATCAACTACTTTGATGTCATCGGCAGTCGAAGGACCCCGAGCCGATCCTGCACCCGAGCCGATCCTGTACTGACACCGGCAGCAGACGCTGGAAAAAACACAAAGGAGGGGGCGGTTCGGCTCTGCGCTAATGCCGCAAAGCATCATGGGAGTTGTAGTCTTTGCTGTAAAATCGCCCTAAAAGGTAGCGCGCCGATCCTCCCCGTTGTGTGCCAAAACGGTCGAGGGAAATGAGGCTTTAGGACGGGTATTAGGCTTTTACCTCAACATCTTTATAATATTTTCAGCTGCTTTTATATTTTACTTAGATTTTTTTAATTGTTTGATGACAGGTATGTTGAGAACATCTGTAAAAACCCCACAGAGGAGAAATACAGGAAGATTAAAGTCAGTAACAAGGTGTTTCAGGTGAGTTTGAGACCAGCTTCCTGTGCCCCGTGTTTCTTTCCTGTCTGGCTCTGGGCTGATCGTTTAGGAAAGGCTGTACATCAGACAGTGTTGTATATTTAATATGATTCCTCGTTTTGTTTTAGGAGAAAGTGCTTCCTGTTGAAGGCAGTCGAGAGTTTCTGCAGGCTTTGGGTTTCATCAGTGTTATGCTTCCTGTGGAGGGCCAAGGTAAAGGAGTGGTCCTTTTGTTTTTTTATAAATTTGTCTGAGAGAGATCGGTGTTATTACGTGCACTTGCTTTTTTCACTTTCACTGGCGATCAGAGGAGGACGAGGAGTTCCTGGTGTTACCAGAGCAGAGCCCCGATGCCCTGGAGCTGATGAAGGAGAGAAGAGATCGTCTTCAGAAAGGACAACCGGTCAGAGCTCAGCTGGACCGGCAGCCTCAGGCGTTCAGACCATCTCCTAACGCTCAGAAATTCGAGCTGCCGTCGGAGTTCTACAATCTGACAGCAGAGGAGCTGAAGAGGGAACAACAGCTCAGGTACCGGGTTAGATACACAAATCCACCTCAGGCTGCTTCTAGCCGTCAGTCAGAGCGGGTACTGAACACACCTGTGCAGCGCCAGGCTAAAGACCAGAGGCGACAGATCATTTGCTGCTGTGGCCCCCAGACTCTTGAACTCTCTCCCCCTGAGCCTGAGATCAGTGGACTCAGTGGTCTCCTTTAAAACGCAGCAGAAACCTCACTTGTTCAGGCTGGTTTTGGTGTGACCTTCATGACCCTCTCATTGTTCTGCTCTCCCCACCTATTCCACCTTCCTCAGGATCCACTCATTTCCCTCTTATCTATTCACTCTCTTTCTTTTCATTTTTAATCGCAATTGTCTATTTTTTTGCTCATTTAAAATATATTGTTAACAATTTTCTAAATAATTTTTGATATTTTTACATTATTTGTTTTTGTGAAGCGCCTCGTGATTTTTATCTTGAGAGGCGCTATAGAAAAGATCTCTTCTTTTTCTACCTTTATGTGTTTCCCAGGAGCGAGCTGGTAGAGAAGAACAGCATGCTTCGCACCAAAGCCATGAGGGAAAAGGAGGAACAGAGAGAGAGGAGAAAATACAACTACACCCTGCTCAGGGTCAGACTGCCCGATGGGAACCTGCTACAAGGTAAGACCTCACCACCTTTCCTTTACTTTGTTTTAGGAAAATGTTTAGTCATAGTTCTCCTTTGTAAAAGTCAAGTAAAGCTGATGTGCTGCTCCTCTATAGGCACCTTTTATGCCTGGGACCGGGTGCATGCGCTCTTTGAGTTTGTGCGCGAGTCCCTGGTGGACGGCTGGCAGCCCTTCGAGCTCGTCGCCCCCGGAGGTCAGAAACTACAAGAGTCAGAGGAGGTTTCTCTCGTTGAGTGTAACTTGGTGAGTTAAACCTCAAATCTCTAAGTAAACTCTGCAAAAACTATAATAAAAATCCTAACATCAGTTTGACCTGGTTTTTTCGTTGACTAGAAGAAACTTTCTAATGAAACCTGATTATCATTTTATTGACACGCCTAAACCCCAACCCCAAAATTCCACTACCTCCGCTCCGGCACGAACTCCACAGCAAAATCGGTCCCGTTGTAGCCAATCAGAGTTGTTCCACTACTGCGGCTGTGCGGCGCCGTTCCGCCATCCGGCAAAAATAGGATCGATTCTATTTTTGCCGGACGCCGGAGCACCTCCGCAGTAAATGGACAGAAATCACAACCGCCCAACAGGAAAGGGAGCAAGCACAACTTCCATTATTTCACAATAAATCGATAAACAAAAGGCGTTTTTTGTTTCATATGCGCAGGTTTAACAACTTTTAACAACTATCAGTGGCGGCTGAACTTTAAATGCACAAAAATAAACCATAAATAGTTTCCACTATCAAAGTAGTCACACTTTGTTGATCCAAACACTGCTGATCTCTCAACACAAATGATGGGCAGATTAAACAGTTCATGCCGATGCTTCTCCCACACAACGGGTGTTTGGATCTAACTTCCGCGTTTATTGCTCGGACTGTATCGCAAGATCTCGAAAATCCCGCGCATGCTTGTTTGCCCACCTCAGGTCTCCGCACCGGAGCGGAGCCGTTGTAGAGCGGGTACCAGTAAAAATTGAGTTCGGAAGCGAGCGGCTGCGAAGGCGGGGCGGAGGTAGTGGAATTTAAGATTAAGACTGGCTAGATCATGTTACTAACACCATGTTTGTTTGAGCTCCTCCTCCTGTTGGACTGGTGTTCATTTCTGCTCTGGGTTGTTTTAGGTCCCTGCCGCCCTGCTCACGTTCAACTGGGATGCAGTTGTCCAGGCTGACATAGCAGCTGCAGGCGGGAAAAGCCCCACCCTCCTCAAACCAGAGCTGCTGGAAACCATCCAAATGCTGAGCTGAACTGAGCATGCTCACCCCTTTTTCTGGAGTAAACTTAACTCCTTCACTAGTGATGTTTTTATTTTTACATTCCAACCCTGATGGCTGTTTAGTCTCCATGTTGGAATGCTGTTTGTGGTCTCAGCAGCACGTGTTGAAGGAATTATTAGTAACATGTTGATGGTAAACCAAAGGCCAAGTGCGGTTTCAGATCTGATGTTCAGGTGTGCATTTCTAGTGATTACGGCATGTGGAGACCTCCTGTCTGTCCCCGTCTCCCCATGTGAGCTCATTGTGTTGTAAACACGTTTTTTGGAAGTGTTGATCAGTTTCTTTTGTCAGTGTTCAAGGCGAGTTGGGTGACCGTCTGTGACGCAGACCCGCCTCCATTACTGTAAACACACGCACGCTGCTGCCTGCTTAATCTCGGCCCCGCGCTTGTTCAGCAGACCCAGTTGTCTATTTAAAGACCGACTGATAACTCAAAAACACGGTTTCCATGGCTAACGTTACTGAATCCTAGGAATGTGACGGCAGTTCCGATAACTAGACTTGCTTGTGTTTTATTAATCCAAAGCACTTTGAAGGATCTAGATGTATGTATGAGATAAAAGAATGAAATTAAGCCACAAGCTACTAACGTCTAGCATAAAGATAGTTTAGCATTTGTTTGGGTCAAACATTTTCTCAACATAAAAAGGTTTTACTTCTAAAACACAACTCCGTTAAAATGTGCTCCGCTCTAAATCTGCATCTGGTTAAGCTGTCCCTCGAACAGATGAGATCATTTATTAAGTGGTGCATTAAAATGCAGGATTGTTCTATCACCTGAGATTTTGTGTTTGAAGGTTAAACCTTTACCTTCAGGTTAGTCTATTCTAAACTAATTCTGGTCGGTTAGGATGGTAACTACCTCTCATTATTCACCAACAGACCTGAGACCGATTGTTAGTGATTTTCATGGTTTTATGTAACGATCCAGACGGACATAAAGGAAACTGGAGTGTTTGTCTCACAATCTGTCATTGATAAGCAAATTCAGTTGTGATTTCACTTGTTTGCATCCTACATCAGCGTCTTGCGTGAGTCTGAATCTCCAATAAAGCTTAGTATTTTTGTAAAGTTAGTGAGCAGCTGTGAGTTAATGTCCAGCTTTGAGTTGTACTCTGTTGCTTCTGAACCTGCTTGTGATAAAAAAAAATACTCCCCACTGAGGATTTTCTTCAATAAACAGAAACATGAGGCCAGTTTTTGTATTAATACCTTCACCTGATTTAACCCTCTCAGGCTCAAAATAAGTTTTGATAAAAGAACGAACAACGAAGTCCTTCAGCGGTTCTTCTGAGTTAAAAATGTTCATGAAACACGTGTGTGGAGTAACCAGGTAGGTAGGTTTTAACTGTTGCACATCTGCAACGCCTGCCTCCAGAGGGTTAAACCATGAAAGGAGCCTTAAAGGTGCAGAATTTTTATTCACGTTTAATGAATTTATCTTGTTCAAGTAATCTTGAAAAATACAGAAAATACATATTTATAAAACACCAACACTAACTGTACAAGAACAGATCTCTCAACTACCCCAGTGAGCTGTCAGACACGGCAGAGTAAATGAAACCAGGGACGAATGTACAGGTGGACATGGAGCCTGTTTCCCAGCATCGAGGTGTGATGAACTATTTACATTAAATCAAAAGAAAACCAGTGGGTTTGTTAATAATTCTCAAAAACTGTAAAATGATGGTGTTCCTGATGTTTTGAATTGTTATGAGAAATCATTTTTGCTCTGCTTTTATCCAAAAACAAGTGATCTATACCTTAGAACACGAGGCGAGTGGTACGGTAGAACTTAAAATATAGAGCTGAACACTTGTCTTTACATGCAGCGTGCCTCGATTTTCCTTAAGGTTTTAAAAGGGATGAGGAGGTGAGGAGGAGCGAGCACGGTGCGGTGCGGTCCTGTCCTCAGGCTGTGGGGAGAGTCGGAGCAGATCCACCCTCGGGGAGAGCAGCTGAATCCAAGGGGGTTGCCTCCATTAGATTGTCAATGGCAACAGTTGCATTTTTATTTTTAGAGTCTAAAATGTCAAGTAAAAAAAAATTATATCATGGAAGGCAACATTCATGTTAAGTTAGCAAGAACGATTTCCTTAAGGTATCTCACCAGTGTGAGCCGAGACGATGACACATTCATCATCATCCTCCTCAGTGTCAGCCTGAAAACTGTCTGCCTCCGTCGCTTCAGTCTGGATTCAAACAACAGGAATAAAGTCAGTGAATGAAAACCCACCTGAAGGTGACTCACCCGCTCAAAAACCCTCACCTGGTCAGGATTGGAACATTTCTTCATGAATTTTGTGATCGACATGCTGCCGGCGCTCTTCCGCTTGTTGGAGGAAGAAGAGGTCTGAGGTGTGGAGGGGGAGTTTCCCTGAGAGCCCGTGGCTGCCTGGGCTTCATCACGAAACTCCTCCCGAGCTCCTGTGGTGTGGTAGGTCCACTGGCACGGAACTGGGAGAGCCTCCTGGCCGAAACGGGACAGGACCTCCGCATGAACGTACCAGCAACAGCGCCTGTAGGAGGAGCGCTTCTCATAAACAGCGTTGTTCTTGATGAGACGCCTCAGCAGAATTCTGGTCAAAAGACGAAGATGAAATTAGATTTTCACATGGCTGATATTAAAACGTTTACATTTGCTGAAGACAAAGTTAGAGCTGCACAAGGTTACGTTTGAGCATCAACACTGGAATGTAGGAGAGCGCGATCGCTGGTCCTCAACGCGTTCTCATCTAACGGTGACGGGTAGCTGGCACGCAGCAATCCACCAATCACGTTTGTACTCATTGTTCACAGTGGATTTCATTGGATATCTGATGCACCAATCAACATTATACAGCAGAGTTGTCCAGTCCAGGTCCTCAGGGCCCACTGTGCTGTCTGCTCTCATTTAGGGATGCACCGAAATGAAAACACCAAAACCCAAAGTGAGGAAACCACGGCCAAATACCGAAATACAGAAACAAATGATTAAGTCAAGAATTAGAACCATAACATTGGCTAAGAGGTGTACTAAACCTCACTAAAAGCAAGGCATTGTAATTAATCAGTTACCAAACCATGGATATATTTATTTAGCACCGACATAACAACAAGGCACAAGATGCATTAAAATGTTTCACTTGACCGCACTTGTGTACTTTAAATAATAAAGTATAAATGTACAGCCGTATAACTGAAAGACCTGCGGCGGACTGTAAAATCAACCCTTTAAGCGCCAAAGTTTCAATATTGCGTTTATTGAGCCACAACTGCAAATATAATCCCTCATAAAGTTACTACTTTACACCAGAAGATAGTAGTGGCGTGTAACTTCAATCCGAGCAACACGTTTGTGTGTTTCTACTGACATTTTCAGAGTTTATAGTTTGAAAACTAAAATCAGGTGTGCTGAAGCAGAGACGTGGAAAACATGGGTGGGCTCTGAGGACCAGACGTGGGGAGCACTTTTGGAGTTATGTGAGAATTGGGTGTGGCACTGTTGACCTACTGTTAGAGGTTTTACCCCAACAAATGGGGCAACTCTTCACCAGCTGCATCAGTGGAGTTGTTGATTAAAAGCGTACACACCAGGGTCATTGCTGTAAACGTTTGAAGCTACAATGAGCATTCGCAGCTTTTGATAAAAACTGTTAGAGAAGGTTAAAGTCCCATTAGTCCTCACACACCGGTGAAATTCATCTTCACATCTGACCCATGCCCGAGGGCAGCGGCGAGCTGCAGCTGCTCTCAGGAACCACTTGGTGGTTTAAACCCCCCAATCCGACACCCTTAAAGCCGAGTGTCAAGCAGGGAGGCATTGGGTCCCATTTATAAAGTCTTTGGTAGGACCTGACCGGGATTTGAACCCTGATCTCCCAGTTCCAGGGCGGACACTTCCACTAAAAAGACGCATTCGAAGGAATATGATATGTTGGTTTGTAGATGCAAGACTTGTGGACTAACGGAGGAAATTAATTTGGTTTACCGTAAATCCTCTAATACAGGCCTGGGCCTGTATTCGACTCAAGCTCATCAAGCTCCAGGCCTTTATTGGAAGGAGGGCCAGTATTAGAGGCAGGCCTCTATTTCTATTTGAGCAAAATGAACTAATGGTTCGCTGGAGTTTTTGACAATTAATATTGCGCCCACATTTTCTAAGTTAAACACATTTCTTTTAACAACGGTAGTTTCTGCTTCAGCACTCTCTCCCCCCTCCCCCTGCATAGCGGCCGCAAACTCACTGATGCGCCTGCAGCCTTTCAGAGTTCCTGCTGCTCTAAACATTAAAATAATTATTTCATTTTCTGTTCCTCACTTCTGATTACCTTCAATGGTGTCTGTTTGTTGCAACCACCAGGTACAAAAACTAACTTGTTTTTATTTGACTATTTTTCTGTCCTGTCTGTTTATTATCTTCCTGCATCTCCTCTCCATCCTAAAGAGAAACTGCTACCTGGGTTCATTTATATTCACCTCATGAGTTACCTTTGAACTGCAATTCTAAAAGATCTACCGACCGCAAAAACAGCGGAGTGCTCGCTGCTTGGTGGCCGCATCAGTGATCGGTGCGTTGGAGGACAAGGTGATGCGCCCCGCTCCACAGCAGCGAAACACATCAGGCGCAAATAAAAGACAGAAAACATTAAAGGAAATGAACCGACATGAACGATCGCGTGTCAGTACCTACGGTCTGGCAGAGCGCGTTGCCCCCCCCCCCCCCCCCCGAGCGCAGGAGCTTGTCACCTGCTGACAGCAGGCTGCTGTCTTTTCCGAGGGCTGCATCTTGCCGGTCATTATCACGTGACAGCGACTAGTCGACGACAGGCATAAAAAGTCACTATAGTGAAGTCGACTAGTTCATACAACCCCTATTGCTCCCCAGTGTTCTGCAGCGCACGTTCTCTTTGAACTTGATATCAAATTTTCGCCTCCTCTTCGTCTCCGCACGGTTAAAGTTACCCTCGCGGTCTATCACTGGCAAATCAAAAGTGAGACGATGACACAACCGCCCCCCGTACTTGCTTGTTACCACATTCCACCCGGCCACAATAAGAGACCGGCCATTATTCACCTCCGCCGACACCGGCCAAAATTGGAGACCCAGCCTTTAATTGAATACCGACCTGTATTAGAGGATTTGCAGTATTTTTTTATTTTATCTTTATTTATCCATTAAGGTGACGATGTGACAAAGAGGCAGCAGCACCTGACACTAGGGCTGTCGCGGTTGAGGAATTCTCCCTGCGGTGATTCAGGGTGGCTTAATATTGCGGTGTGCGATATTATTGCAGTACTATCTAAACATAATGTTTACACATTTAAAAAAGGTTAAAAATTGCCGTGCCTTCTTTTATAACACTTTACTGAATGCAGATCAGATCGCAGTAACGTTTGTTTCTCCGACAGTCGGAGTCCGACTGAACTTAAAAACAACAAAATTCAGGAGAAGGTTAAACTTTTAAATGCAAATTTGGCTGCAGCATCTAACAAATAAGAAACAAGTCCCCATTTTGTTTAGTTGTTTAAAATCAAGCATAAAAAATTACATGTACCGGGCGCGGGGCACTATCATTTCACTTTCACTTTCACACACACGAATGACGGTGATTTATAGCTCGATCAGGTCCTTGTTACCCACAAGGAAAACCAGGATGATAACTATATACGCTTTGAGAGAGGATCTGAGAGGGGTGACAACATTTGCAGCACTGAAAACCCTCTTGGATGGTGCGCTCGTTGCACTAACGCACACGTACTTGCGTGCGACTGGCGAGCAAAGGGAATCTCTCCCGGTTGTTGCTCCACCATGTCAGGGGGGTTCTTTAGGGTGGATGCATTCCTCCTGCAGGTAGCGAGTGAGCTCCAGCTCGGCTCAAACTCTCTTCGGGACGGTTGCAGAAGCAGTGCTTGTCCGGGACTTCAGCAGGTCTCCGAGCGTTTATTTATTTATTTATTTTTTGCCGCTGGTGGCAGCTCTGTGCCGGCCAAGGACTCTGGCTGCGCAGCAGTTGACGTACTGAAAACCAAAGTGCTCCCAAAGGAGCGAAGTAACGTTTCGTTTTGATACCAGTGCAGCCATCCTTCTCAACATGCATCATTGAGTTGAACCAAGTTCAGTAATCGCTGTGGCCCATGATGCAGCGCGGTGGGCTTCTTCATATTGCGATATTTCATTTTTGCGGTTACCGTGACAGCCCTACCTGACACGTAGCTAGCTTTACACCAAAGAACAACAGATGGATAAGATAAACACAAATAAGATAAAACAGTAAGACTTAAAGACAAAGGACTGTTCTCGTATACAATATGTACGAGCAATCAAAACAGACTGAAGACAGTGTTTAAGTACTCAGAAGCAGGAACATTGATCAGAAACTATTGATTAGAGGTGTGAATCTTCACTTGTCTCCCGATTCGATTCGATTACGATTATGGGGTCAACGATTCAATTCGATTCGATATCCCGATGCATCACGATGCATCACGATTATTTCATATTGATTTGTTTTCATCGATAAATAGAAGATGTCAGATAATTGCTTTTTTTAAAATCTAAAACGTAATTGACACAACCTGCCATCCCTCAAAAGCTCTCCACTCACAACAGGTTAGGACAAAACATTTAAACATTTAAGAAGATTTAACAAAATAAAACATCTGTTTCCTCGTTCAACACCACGCCTCAGGCTGAGAAAAACACGCTTTGTAAAAACTCACAAAATCTAAAAAAGTACTGAAAACCTACAGGACACATAATGTAATAATAAAATCCATAATGGGTTCATATATGAGTGTTTAATGTCTCTGAGCAGCTCTAGAGTCAAATATTTATGCCACAGTTGAAGGGTGTCAGAAATAACACCAAATGAAATGTTTGACTTAATTTCATTTGAACCCAGTGGTTCATTTCTGAAATGTTGGAGAATGAATCAAGTTCTGTTTGATGCAGAAAATAAAACACAAAAAAAAATTCTACACTTCCAATAATATTTAAGATGTGTGTTTTATTCTTCCTGATAATAACACCAGCAGAAGGCTGTGGGCTGGATTAGGATTAAATTACCCAGCTGATGGATCTCCTTCACTAACCAGCTAACTACAAACCTTTCCACTAACCTGTCCTGTGTGACCCTCACCATGTGACCCTCATGTCCATGTGGCCCTCATGTCCATGCTGTCTCTGGAGGAGCAGATAGGAGACAAGACCTCCTGTAACCTAAAATGAACCAAAGCTTCCTCCCAGTTTCTCTTTAAGCTGAATTTAACATCAGTTTATCATCATGAAACAAAAGAATAAAGTGGAACAAGAACTTCTATCTTCTATTTCTCTCTTCTTTTAACTTCTCCGTGTCCCTAAATAAAAGAGACAGACGATCATGCTGCAGCCGCGGTCACTGACCCCTCCCCCTCCCCAAGACCGGATTACAACAAGCAGTCTGACTGAGCGCTTCCAGGAGAAATAATAATGAAATTATGAAAATAATAACGCGTGTTTGGAGCATCGGTTTGGAGGAGCGTCCTCCGATCGCGTCTCTCTCTCTCTCTCTCTCTCTCTCTCTCTCTCTCTCTCTCTCTCTCTCTCTCTCTCTCTCTCTCTCTCTCTCTCTCTCTCTCTCTCTCTCTCTCTCTCTCTCTCTCTCTCTCTCTCTCTCTCTCTCTCTCTCTCTCTCTCTCTCTCTCTCTCTCTCTCTCTCTCTCTCTCTCTCTCTCTCTCTCTCTCTCTCTCTCTCTCTCTCTCTCTCTCTCTCTCTCTCTCTCTCTCTCTCTCTCTCTCTCTCTCTCTCTCTCTCTCTCTCTCTCTCTCTCTCTCTCTCTCTCTCTCTGATCGAGCGAGCAGAGCGCGCAGCACGACAACCCGCTCAATTAACATAATTCACGGCCCAAATCCAACAGAACCGGTCGGGCTGATTCGGTTCCGGTTTGGTCTTGGGTGACAACTCTAGCGCTCAGCCCTGCAATACCACATTAAGGCGGAGGTAAATGTGGAGGACGCTCACTCTGACAGATTTGGTTGCTGCGCTGGTGCCGCGTTAAAAAAACAAAACTACATTCCACTATAATCGATTATGGCGTACTCTTCTACGATGCAGAATCGTTTATGTCCGCATCCCGATGCATCGATTATTTGATTATTTTCCTCAGCTCTACTATTGATCTCAATGAATTATTGAAGGCAGATAATGGAATGTAGGCAGTGAGCTTCAGTGATTTTCGCAGCTCATTCCAGTCGCTGGAAGCTGCAAAATGGAATGAGGAGCGGCCAAAGGAGGTGCGAGCTTTGGGAATAACCACAGAGATGAAGTTTCTGGGAAATAAATGACGCTGGTTGTTGGAAGAGATGAGTAATGAGGGAACAAATGACGGGTTCTACCAATTATTGTTTTGTATTTAATTACTAATTAGACCCTTGTGAATGTAAAAATGCTATTTTGTTCGAGATGGTTCTATTCTGTCATTGATGAGGTATGGAACAGTGAGTTGGTTATTATTTAGCGCCCCTGAGTGGTTCGACAAAAGAGTTTATTGTGTCTAAAGTTATGACTGTATCAACGATTCCAAGATTGAACTGATCCTGTTTAATCCAGTCAGATCTAGCCCATTCCAAACCCCAGAGCTTTCATCTGTTTCTCACAATCTAAAAACCGTTGAGACAAACCTGGGTGTAAAGATGGATTCATCTCTTAGGATGGACGCCCAGGTCAATGCCACCGTAAAATCCTGGTTGTTTTTTCAACTCCTCCGTCTGTCCAAGTTAAGAGCAGTTTTATCAAGGAGAAATTTGGAATCAGTTGTTCATGGTTTCATCACATCTAGGCTCGACTATTCGAACGCAATATTGCTGGGTGTCAATAAGTCAACCCTTGCCAGACTTCAACTCATCCAAAACGCTGCGGCTAGATTCCTCACACGTACTGACAGGCGCCAGCACATTACTCCGGTTCTAAAATCCCTTCATTGGCTGCCCGTCACTTTCAGGGTCCAATATAAAATATTGCTTTTTGTTTTCAAATCCCTCCATGGTCTTGCCCCCGTGTGCCTCAGGTCCTCCAGCCTGTTGCTCCTCGAGGAACCAAAAGCGTGTTATAAATCATGCGGACAAAGAGCTTTCTCTGCTGCCGGTCCTAAAATGTGGAACGAACTTCCAGCCGCAGTTCGACTGGCATCCTCCTTGGCAGTTTTTAAGTCTAGACTGAAGACACACTGTTTTACCCTTGCTTTTAACAGTTAGCTGTTATTTTGGTTTTTACTACTCCTATTTTATCAACCATTGTAAGGTTTTTATCGGTACTTTTTTATTGGCTTGTTTCTTATTTGTTGACTGTATTTTATTGCTCTGTTTTATGTTTTTATCTCTGTTATTTGTGCGACTAATCAGCACTTTGGTCGGCCGTATGGCTGTGTTTTTAAAGTGCTATATAAATAAAGGTGGTATGGGTATGGTGTGTAGCAAAAAATAGCTGATTTGACCCAGAAGAATGTACTTTCATCATTCACACACTTTTACACGCTGATGGTGATGAGCTACGCTTGGGTGGGGCGTGCCGACAGAGGAGAGGCTGCCGAGCACTGGTGCCACCCGTCCCTCTAGCCACCACCAGCAGGCAGGGTTAGACGTCTTGCCCAAGAACACATCAGCAGAATTCGCTGCCGGGATCAATCCTACAACCTTCAGATTACTGGACAACCCGCTCTACCTCCTAAGCTACTGGTGTCCTACAATAACCGCTCATCATATGTAAAACAACACCGGTTTACTTGTCAAGTCACCTGTTGTAAATGCTTGTATTTTTTAATATTAGCATCAAGTTTTTTTTTTCCAATATTGTGCAGCTCTAAGACAATTTTAATGATTTATATAAATATAGGATACTTAAGATGACTAAATGTGCTTTCACCTGGTGGGAATGTTTTCTGCAGGGTTCTGGGGGCTGGCTGGATCAGAGGGGGACAGCGATGAGGAGCCCTGCTGACGACAAAACTCCTGAAACTCTGTCATGATAATTTTGCTGCTGTTGGTGTTTCCATGCAGCAGGGGGAGCAGCTGAGCCAGTACTGTGGAAGTAAAATAGAAATGTTTTCACCATAATGCTCAGAAAATAACACTTAATGTGGTTTATTACAATCTATAACTATTGTTATGTCACAAACGATTAATTCTTCAGAATATTTCTTAGCTAAAATGTGGTGAATTCAATGTCCTCTAGCACTCAAATTTACTCTGACTTTGTGCTTTTTGCAAAGTCAGTTAACCAATATGGTTCTAATCAAATAAACCAGACTATGAACATTAGAAATGTTTGTCGTCGTCGTCTTCCTTCGCTTATCCGGGTCCGGGTCGCGGGGGCAGCATCCCAACTAGGGAGCTCCAGACCGTCCTCTCCCCGGCCTTGTCCACCAGCTCCTCCGGCAGGACCCCAAGGCGTTCCTGGACCAGATTAGAGATGTAACCTCTCCAACGTGTCCTGGGTCAACCCGGGGGCCTCCTGCCGGCAGGACATGCCCAAAACACCTCCCCAGGGAGGCGTCCAGGAGGCATCCTGACCAAACCACCTCAACTGGCTCCTTTCGATCCGGAGGAGCAGCGGTTCTACTCAGAGTCCCTCCCGAATGTCCGAGCTCCTCACCCTATCTCTAAGGCTGAGCCCGGCCACCCTACGGAGGAAACTCATTTCGGCCGCTTGTATCTGCGATCTCGTTCTTTCGGTCATTACCCAAAGCTCATGACCATAGGTGTGGATTGGGACGTAGATCGACCGGTAAATCTGGCTTTCTGGCTCAGCTCCCTCTTCACCACGACAGATCGGCTCAGCGTCCGCATCACTGCAGACGCTGATCCAATCCGCCTGTCGATCTCCCGATCCCTCCTACTCTCACTCGTGAACAAGACCCCGAGATACTTAAAACTCCTCCACTTGAGGTAGGACCTCTCTCCCAACCTGGAGTTGGCAAGCCACCCTTTTCCGGTCGAGAACCGTGTTTGCAGAACCAGAAACAACCTGAAGCTTTTGGTAAGTGGAAAAACTTAAATCATGCACACTTACATTGCTCTTCTCTTTGTCTCCTTTGCGATAGTTCCCCTGGGCTGGGGCTGTTGTCAGGTGTGGGTAAAGGCTCAACCATACACACGGCGTACTGCTGGAAGTGTTCCAAACAAAGTCCGTCTTCCTCCCAAACGCAGCCCCTCACCACCGGTTCCAGCACCTTCGTCTTCTTGCTGGATATCAGCTCATCCCACTCCCTGGCTTTCAGTTTCTGTCTCAGTTTTTGCTTTTCGAGGTCTCCACCCTCCTGAGGGATTAGATATTGGTGAACAGGGGTGTTTAGCGTAAACACTAAACTTGCCAACTGCAAGAGGTCATTTTAAATAATCATAAGGCATTTTGTATACATGGTTAAACGTTCAAAGGTTACTCAAGCATATTTGTAAAAAAATAAATAAATAAAGGTTCAATCAGTGTCAAAGATTTATATTGTTAATGTGCTAGGTCTAAAGAAGTTTACTCTGCCCTGTTATATCGTCTAAACACAGAGGGAGTGACACAGAAGCTGCACTTCTAAACAGCCTTCTTATTTATGACACAGGACAGAAAATGACTGAGGCCTAGTCCACACGTAGCCGGTTTTTTTTAAAACGAATATCCGCCCCTCCAAAAACTTACATCCACACCACCTCGTTTTAAAAAAAACTGTCCACACGTACCCGGATAAATACGTTGTTAAGGACATGCCAGACCTGTAGGCGGCAGTACTTCCCCCGTTCTTAACCTCGTCCTTCGTCTGTGGTCTTCCGCAAGGAGCAGTAATTCCGCTTGCAAAAACAAACAAGCAAAAAGCGCTTGGACAATTGATAAAGCGAGCGCAGCTCTGAGGGCATCCATGCTGTCGGCTAGTGTAAACACAGGTCGCACACGTGATGTCAGCAGTTTTTGTCGCGGAAAGTGACGTTGCGGACCTTAAAACTCCGGTTTTGTCCGTCCACACGCAGACACCCAAAACAGAGAAAACGCAGATCTTCACTTTGGCCGGAGTTTTTAAAAAGATCCGTTTTCGTGTGAAAAAACTCAGTTTTCGTGTGGATGACAGGCCAAAACGTAGAAAAATATCTACGTTTTGGCAGATCCCCGGCTACGTGTGGACAGAGATTAAACCCCGTCTTCTTATCCTCACAGGACTAGTGTGGCGCTAGAATCTTTCAAGGGTGAATATGAAACAAAATGGTAGGCACTGCCACTGTATACATGCAAAGAAAAAATCCATTTAAAATTCGCAATAACTATTATAATGCTGTCAATTATGATGATGATTACATTGCTCTACATTTGGATGTTGATCTTCCTGAACAAGCACAAACAAGTCTTGTGGCAAGTCTGGTACATTTCCTTCCTCACTCCAACAAGAAACCATTGTTCTCGACCCAAACCAGTTTGGGTTTAAGTGGCACCTTCACCCAGACCTAGCCTGGCTGGCCAGACTCGTCTTCCGTTTAATTCTACACAGAGAACTAGTCTGGTTACTCACAGGCAGAGAAGCACATGAGGGGCGGGACTAGCCAGCTCAAAAATAACCAATCGGAAAAAAGAAAGCAGAAATGCTGACTGTACCATGCAACGCTGTAGTTTTTTTTAGCTGTAGTCAACTATGGCGTCTAGTGACGACGCAAACATCTTTCTTTAGAACAAAGGCTTTAAACTCTTCTACTTGTGGTTTGAAAGATGTGTCCAAGTCGCTTACAACAGAGGAAAGAGCTGCAGCCTTTGTTGTTTATGAGAAACTGAGCATTGTGGTGTGTGATGTACGCTGCTCAGTGCTAATTGGCTCGGTTTGAACTCTCAGGGGGCGGGGTTATTTGAATTGGAGTTCCCAGTCCCATGCGTCTTTATGGGAAGCATGGGGCTGGCTGGCTGGCCAGGCTAATCAAAACCACTCTGATGTGACAGAGCTACAGCCAAGTCCTCCATACTTTTCCTGTTTGACTTAACTGCCACGGTATCATCTCTAGCAAAGGCATCACAGGGAGAGTGCACTTCTTAATCCAATGTATTATGGCCCAGTACTGGGATGTCTTCTCTTTGGCATTTACAACACCTCACAAGGTCAGAGAATCCCATCACATGGCATCTCCTATCACTGCTGTGCGGACGATTCACAGCTCTCGTCATTAAAGTTAAAAGTTTATCAGTTGCCACATGCGGTGAATTGTCCTCCGCATCTGACCCATCCCCTGGGGGAGCGGTGAGCTGCAAACACGGCCAAACCCCCCAATCCAACCCCTTAAAGCTGAGTGTCAAGCAGGGAGGCATTGGGTCCCATTTTGTATGACCCGACCGGATTTGAACTCAGATCTCCCAGTCGCAGGGCAGACGCTCTTCCGTTAGGCCACTGAGCTGGTTTTTATGTCCACCTGCTGTCCACACCGCCTCAGAATATATTTTGCTACGTTGACACTGCTAGCCTTGATACTCAGTTTTGATGTTTTTGTTTTGAGTAAATCTGATTTTGTTTTGTGCGGCTGTTCACATTACGGCTGAAAAGTGACACCAAACTCTCTCCTGTGTGAAGGCTTCATGGCCCCAAAGCGACCCGCATGCGCAGAAGACAAGAAGTCACCCGCCGTGGAGCCAGAACCAGGAGAGGCGGAGTTGTGATGTGAAAGCCTGCACCGACTTATCCACTCCACAGGATCAGGATCCCACCCCAGGTCTTCTGTTTTGGGCTGGAAACTGTTATTTACTCCTTATCCTCGCCATCTTCCCAAATTATTATTAACCGAAAAAGTTTCAGTATTACGTTTATTTACGGAGAACCCCGCCTCCCCTCCCTTCACGGAGATAGAGGCCAGCGGCACCTCCCGCTCCCATTCTCACGCTCGCCTGTATTTCCAAAACTTGACAGGATGTCCAGGAAGACTCCTGAAATCATCTGTCAGCGCTTCTCAGGAACGTCAACACAATACGCTCACCTCCGCTGACTGAGTGACGGAGGAGACGGATTTAATGCAACATGACCGTTCAGACTGCAGCCACGTTCAAAAACAGATATGTATCAGAACCAGTACCACATATAAAAGTGACCTGGGTCAGAAAAATAAAAAAATAAAAAAATCTGATGTGTGCTGTTCAGACGTCATAAAAAAAGTCACATTTGGGTGGCATGTGGGGGTGGGAATGGGATTTGATGCGCTTTTGCCTGCAGTGTGAATGTAGCCTAGTATCTCCATCAACATGGATTAGGGCCCACCATCTCGTGGGTGTGACTGGCCTCAAATCAGATAAAAGAGCACGTCACCCATTTGTTCACTGAGCTCCATTGACTCCCCTCATCCACCCACAGTAAAATCAAGTCACTGACGATAGCCGATAGTGTCCTGAGCAGAACAGCTCCCATCTACATGAATCCTCATCACCCCTTACTGACTACGTTTACATGCAGCCAGTATCGGGTTATGATCGGGTTAAGGTCGGCATTCGGGTTTCTGAGTTGATCAGAATAACCCGTTTACAAGCATAAATAGAAAGAGTTACCCCTAACTTGCATAACCTGATTTGAATGCGGATGTTGGGGTAGCGTCAGGGCGTGTGGACTACGTCCAGACGCAATATGCGTCATTTCCGGTTCTTCTTGTTCCGGTATCGGTGAAAACAACAACATGCTTCCCAGTTCGGAAGAGATAGCGACCGCGTTTGTTTGCGCTTTAGTTTCCTCGTCACTCCAAAAGTGCGGTGCTGTGCCGCGACTCGTCATGTTGCTCCCAACTTGTTGTTTACTTCCGGTGTTCTGGTGCATACAAGACGTCTCGCTACTCAAAAGACCAAGATTCCTTGCGAACAGAGCATGCGCAGAACACACGCTTTGATGGGGATATCCCGATATGCGTTTACACGACCAAGCATTCGGGTTAGAAAAGGGTTACCCCAGGTGTAGTAACCGGGTTTTTAAAAACCCGGTTATGAGCATATCCGGGTTTTTGGCGGTGTTTACATGGACCTGCGGAACCGGGTTATTGTGAATATTCGGGTTTTAAAAGGGTTACTGGCTGCATGTAAACGCACTCAGTGATGTTCTTGCATTGACTTTGACTGCAGTGTTCCATCCTCAGTTGTAAGTCAGTTTGGATAAAAGCTTCTGCCAAACACATGAACAAGTTGAACATGTACACACACATGGGTGAGGCATTTGTTTGCAACATAAAAAAGTATATATACTGATCATATGGCTTCTTCCAGTGTATTTTAACCAGTAACACTACTGGGATTAAACACTGGGATGTGATTTGAGGGTTTTGTCAAACACTGGACAGAACTTGGTTGTGCCTCAGGTTTCTCTGAGCTCCAGGTGACACCAGTAACTGCAGGTCTGATTGCTTAGAAAGTCAAAAACAAACAAATGAATGGCATGTCAGAACAGTTTCCTACAAGTCAGATATAGGACTGTTTGTTTGCACATCACTTGCTTTGGTAATGAAACATATTTAAAGGTGGAATGTGGAACACGAACACCAAAGTGACATCTAGTGTGGGGAGGACGTAGTTGCAACAACGGAACGAGGTTTTCAGCCGTCGGGATTCCAGGTTCGTACCTCTCCCTCCAGTGCACCTTCATCATCCGAGAGGTAGCCATGAGGAACAAAAAAGCCATCATCATCGTCGTCTTCATCGTCCCCTCCTTCCTCTTCATCCTCCTGAAAATAACAGAAAATCAAAAGCTGAATAAACATAATACAAGTGATTTTTTTATTAATACAAGATACTCGGATTAGAATCCGTTGAGTTCCTTCATGGAGGTTCCACATTCAGCTGCGTTTAGCATCAGCTGACCAGATATTTTCCGTATTAACCTGTTATTTCTAAATGATGACAGAAAAATCAGAAGGCTGTCCATTATTTTGGCAGATTGGAATTCCCACCCCGACTCATGTAGGTGCGCACATTTAAACATTACGCACAGAGAACACTGCAGAGGTAACACAATCAATCAATCAATCAAGAAAAGATTTCCCATCAGAGCATCTGAGCATTAACCAGACTTGGACACTATTCTCAACACATCTCACGGTTGACAGAGAGCTGAAGCTCAAAGCTTATTTGTGACAACGGGTCACAGGCCCGCCCTGAAGAACCACAAGGTTCTGGTGCACAAGAACCAAGAGTGCATGCAGGCGGATATACTCCAGCGAGTGATTCCAGGTCTGGAAACCCTTTATCCAGAAAGTCTCGCCAACTTCTGGTTATTGCAGTTGCAGAAATGTTCCTCGATTTTCAAACTTTGGCTGAAGGAGCTTCTGCTGCTCCTGTCTCGAGTGTAGAAGCAGAGTGCAGGTTCATCCGGAACATACAAACAGCCAAAAGTACAGAAGCTCTTCACTACGGCCTCTTCAGTAATCCCGCTTTCAACATTTGGTTTCACACAAGCAGGTGCACAGTTCGGGTTGCCGCTGAGCAGAAGGAAGGTGAGAGAGACGGTCCGTTTGGTCTACAGCAGGTGAAATGTCCCTACTTTAAGTGAAATTGTTTGATTATAACAGTAATGTTACTGGGGCACTCGAGTCAGCTGGTTTGCACTAAATATTTAATTTAAAATGAATGAAAAGTAAATAGTATTGAATGTTTATTTATTACTATTTTAGGAATGAATGTCCATCCATCCATTTTGTGAACCCGCTTGTCCACGTAGGGTCGTGGGGGGGCTGGTGCCCATCTCCAGCGGTCAATGGGCAATCAGGCAGGGTGCACCCTGGACAGAGAGCGAGTCCATCGCAAGGCAACACAGAGACACACACACACACACGCGCACACACACACCTAAGGACAATTTGGACAGACCAATCAACCTAACAGTCATGTTTTTGGACGGTGGGAGGAAGCCAGAGTACCCGGTGAGAACCCACGCATGCACAGGGAGAACATGCTAACTCCATGTAGAAAGATCCCAGGCTGGGAATCGAACCCGGGACCTTCTTGCTGCAAGGCAACAGCTCAAACCACTGCGCCACTGCGCAGCCTAGAAATGAAAGTGACAGGATAAAACAAATCGATGACGGTTTGTTTTTTTAAACCCCGGTGGTCAAAACGATGGACAACAAACTCGTGTAGTGCAAGCTCTGTTACATATAATCCTCCCAACACCAGAGAGCTCGCTCCCTTCTTCATTAAAGCAGATGCTCGATTTAAATGAAGTTAAACCACAAAACATTTGTTCTCATCTTCTAATAAAACTCACCCCTTCACTATGAGACAAGGACTCTCCTGGTTCCTCTTCCTCCCATTCTTCATCGCTGTCCACCTCATAGTCAAGGGAACCCTGCAGTGGCAGAAAACAAGTGCTTCCATCACAAACTATAAAAACGACATACCCACCAAGAGGTAAGTCAGTGTAAAACATTTAATATATAAAAAGTTTATGAAAATACATAAAATCCTTCAACACCAATGGCTAATTAGTGAACAGGTATCACCTGAGGAAAACAACAATACCTTGTCTTGTCTCAAAGGGCACCGAGGTGAGATATGTGAACTCTTCTTTCTCCAGGTGCCCCAGTATGCTGGACGGTAGTTTTCATGGAACTGAAGCAGCTTCATCGGTCCATAGCGCTTACGGTCCGGTATACCATCTGGTTTGGGCCTTTCCACCAGTAAACAGTCACTAAAGTAATGAAGATTAGGAATGTGCAGTAGTAGTGAACACGGTGATTCATGTTCATGACTTCCAGTTTCAGGCTTTTTTTAAAGGGGCATTATGGAAGTCTGACAGCCAAAACATGTATAGGAATAATAAATATCTTCTTCATACATTCTCCTGCAATGCCCTGGTCCTGTAAAATGAGCCCTAGCATTTTTACTGTGATTGCCTGTTTTTCTGTAAAATCACAGAAAAAGAGAGAAGCTCGGGTCGAGCAGGCTGCTTCATGCGTGTTCACGCTCAGGCATAGCCCGCAGCATTTGCTATCAGAGAGCCAGTCCATCGCAGGGCATAAACATTTATAATGCCAGTGAACTTTTAGAGTTAGCAGGCACTGCTCCCGCTAGCTTGCTGCTTTTCTGTCTCAGACTTTAAGCGGTATTCTATGTATAAAGTGTGTGCAGACAATGCTTGCTGAAAAGTTGTTTTCTAGATTAATAAACGTCGCTAGGTTATAATTCTGCCATAAAATTTGCATAAAGCTTTGAGGTTTTTGATTTTTAGGGGGAAGTTTGTGTTTAGAAAGCCTTTTGGCGATGACTGACGGGTTGTTTTTCCTGTTTGCGTGGAGATGGGCCAACTTAATTTTAGTTTCAGAGTAATAACAAAAGCAAGTCAGCCAGCTTATGTGCATGCAGAACATGTAAAGGGTGCTTTACGTTGACCCTTTATAGCCGAGAGTGGGCGTGTAGGAGGTGGGATGTGATCCCGAAACACCCGAGCTCCTGCGTGGGATTTATAAAAAGAAGAACTGTGTGCAGCCTGCTGAGTTTTATAGGATGGGACATTTCTGTATTACGCCGGGGACACACCGGCCGCGGAAGCGCCGCGAAGCGAATCGCTCACGAAATTCGGCCGCTGCTCGCCGCTCCTCAGTTCAGATCAGACGAGCCCCAGTCGAGGCGCGCCTCGACTCAGCTGTAGTTTTTCTTTTAAACACTCGGTGTCCTCCATTTCCTCTGCCTTTTCTCAGCTCTTTTCCTCTACGTGTGTGTGTGTGTGTGTGTGTGTGTGTGTGTGTGTGTGTGTGTGTGTGTGTGTGAACCTATGGTATGAGTTGTTTCTGCCAGTTGAATCTCTTGGAACCCGCTCCAATTCTGCAGCCGTATCCTAGCAGTTTCTTCCGACATGGGAACGTAAATAATCATGTTTTTCGGGGGTCGTACAGCTCCTTGTGTTTCTCAACTTCCATAATTAATTTAAAGTCATCCATCTTAACTGCTTGCCTCAGACTTTCTGCCTCTCTGTCCTGTTTGCTCCAGAAAAAAGACACCCAAAACCACACCCCCTTCACGTGGTCACACACGCACACAAGTTCGATGTGTGTGTATGTGTGTGTGTGTATTCTTGTGGTTTTTCTGCAGTGTCTGATTACGAACACATTTGACTATTGCAGAATTTAATTTTGAAATGCTTTATTTTGTTAACTTTACCGGCCTGCCTCTTATGTCTAGGTTTGACTTCCTGCCAGAATTGACGCGATTCACTCGCGGCTCGCGAAAAAAATAGAGCCGACGCCGAAACGATCGCTGCACGGCGCAGGGCTGGAGCGCCGGCGCGAAGCGATTCGCGGCACTTTGGCAGCTCATGTGGTCTATCGAATAGCTTAACAAGGGCGTCGAATGAAGGCGGCCCCATTTTCGCGGCACTTCCGCGGCCGGTGTGTCCCCGGCGTGACTACATTTTTGTCAAGGATCCTGTGTAAAGTTTATAAATGAGACCCTTGGGCCTTTGGAAAAAAAAAGAGCAGTCTCACCTGAGAGAGTCCGTCCTTTTGGGTTTGGTGGGTCCGGATTGTCTGGGTTTTTGCCTGATCCAGTCTTTCAGTCCATTCGAGTTCTCAGCAGGATTTACCAAACACCGGTCCAGCTCCTCCAGAGCAGACTCTTCACACTGGACCCGACACAGCGGTGCCAGAGACATGTTCTCTTTGATCTCAAAGGGAGCAAACTTCCCACAGGCAGCTGCAAGCGTCTGAAATGGATAAGGAACAAAACATAAAGCAGATTAAATTTACTCAGGTTATAATCCAAACAGAGAAAAATAAAATGAGTGTTTCAGATTAAGCAGCTTCAAGATGATATTCCATAAAACACATAAGATCATTAAATATGAGCTTTAAAATACACTCCAATGATGAACATCATCTAAGAAACTACAACATTAGAAAGAGTTTTCATTTGTTTGACGAGGGTAGGATCTGCTAACCTTTGGAGCCTGTTGGACTTTAGGTTTCTGTAGAAATCGTGTAATTTCTGCTTTCTCAGCTTTGAGGCGCTGTGAACAGAATAAAGCGTTTGATGTAAAAACGATTAAGTTCAAACGTTAAGAAGTGAAACACAAAGACGTACGTCTTTCTCTTCTTTTAACCGTTTCTCCTCTTCCTTCAGTTTCTTCTCCTCCTCTTTCTTCCGTTTTTCTTCGAGCTTGGCCCTGACGCAAAGATTTTAGACAAATTAGCACAAAAGTAAATAAATGCTTAAATAATTTCCAAAGTGGAACTGTTTGAGACATAACATCTGTTGAACTCCGAAGTCTTGCATTACTCACTCTAACTTGGATTTCCGCAGCTCCTCTTTTGCTTTTAACCTTTCTGCCTTTTCTTTCTCCTCCTTCTCCTTCTTCTCCCGTTTTTCCCTCTCTCGTTCCTGCTTCAGCTTGCGAGCTTCTTCTTTCTTTTTCTCTTTAGCAGCTTTGGCTTCTTCCTTCTGGCGCTCCTTCTCCTGGATCAGTCGAAGCCTTTCCTCTTGTTCTTGTAAACTCTGCGGTCAGAAAAGTTTTGCTCTTTTATTTACTGATACTGTTACAAGACATAAAATGCAACAAAAACAATGTTTAAAAGCTGCATCTATGGACTTTTATTAACATTTACCTTCATTTTTTAAATGTTTGTGGTATGTAAAAAATAAGAATCACCTTCAGAGAGCGTCTTTTGACGGTTTTCTGATCTGATGATACTTTAGGTGTGGTCTTTGGCTCCTATGGGGAAAAACAAAACAGATGCAACATTTTCTGGCAACAAAAATAAAATTAATTTCATCAACAGGATTTCAAAGATGGAGAATATTAACGATGCTGTAATTAGGGATGCACCGATACGATACTGGTATCGTTGCAGATACCGATACGATACTGGTCTCGGTATCGGCACAGATACCGATACGATACTGGTATCAGTAAAAGTTAACCGATACCAGGAACCGATACCAATGCAGTTGCTTGAAAATGGCTTCACTGTAACTTGTCATTTCTGTTCACCTAATATTTTAGTTTTGTGATGATTTTTATTCATATATTTTAATTTTTATCTACCTCACAGTCTCTTCCTGTTAAAAGCAGAGAAGAAAAGAAAATCTATATTCCAAATCATTGCATTTTTTTGTGTGGTAGAAGTATCGGTAATTGGTATCGACGAGTACTCAGATCCAAGTATCGGTATGGTATCGGTTTGGAAAAAAGTGGTATCGTTGCATCCCTAGCTGTAATCCACCTATAAATATCATGTTTCAAGTGTGTACTAATGAAAGTATTTAGACATCTTAAACAGACGTAACTCTCTTCAAACTAGTCTAAATATTTTTGTAATACTAAGTGTGAGTAGGCACAAAGCAGGAAGTGGGTGCAGGCACATACTTTAGGTGTGGTGGTTGGTGTAGCATCACCAGGCTTGCTCCTTTCTGGTGAGCTTTCACACGTGGAGCTGACCGATGAGGGCGACTGTGAGGGCTTGTTTCCCAGACTAGACACATTTTCAGACTCATCCTGCTCCTCTGACTCGCTGTCAGAATCCTGTGTTGTGTTGAGCTGCGACACAGACGCTGCGTGATCTTTTTCTTCCACCTTCTTTGCTTCGTTGTCTGTAATGACAACACAGTCCACAGTGTGTGTTTTAGCGGTGGTATCAACACTGCTGAGCTTTCCTGAACCGCCCTTTCTGTCTTTGCAGCGACTCTTGTCTTTAGTTGGAGGACAAGACGAGGTAGGAAGAGTGGACACGAGGCACTTGATGGGGGAAGAGCTCAGGTCTTCAGTCAGATCAATAACTAGACTCTCTTCTGATGATTTGGGGAGTTTGCAGCTCAGGAAGCTGTCCAGCGGGCCACGACCGTTAACCAATGGTGGCCTGCTGCGTTCAGAAAGAGGAGACGACTCATTTTCATTGGGCCCGTCTGAGACTTCGGGCCCAGGGCAGGCATGGCTACAGGGGCGCTTGGGCGGCTGGTTCTCTTTAGGTTCAGCGTTCAGGCGCTTGAAAGGGAGACGAGCTGCAGACAGAAAACAAACATGTAAGAATACCTTTAAAAGTAAAAGTTAGCTGTGGCGCTTTCTCAATATATCAATCTAACAGCTAAACACATCTCACCTCATTTGTTTTCAAATAAATATTCAACTAAACTTGTCCCAAAGCTTTCATTGGGAGGAAAAAACATCATTGGTGTCAAGAAAATTGATATTTTTCTTGCTTTTGCTCCATAAACCTTTACAAACAATTTGTACAATCGTTATATCCACAAATATTTAAGCAGTAAATAAACTCACGCTTTATACCCGATCATGGTCATATGAGATTCTATCTTATAAATAACAAGTTTTTACAATAACTCAAATTCTAACTCGCAATTTGGTTTTCTTTTACCAGAAAGTTGTGATCTGTAAACCAGGGCTGCTGCTCTGAGGTTTTTATAACCGTGTCTGATGCGTTTGTTCTTCAAAACTGATAAACGTAAAAAAAGATCTAACCTTTAAGAACAAAGAGTTAAAGTTCCTAAACTTTCAGAGTTTAATCTCCGGTCTGGAATCACGCTGAGACAAACACAGCGGAGTGGAGCTTATTTTAGACACGTAGCTGTTGTGTATCTGCAAATTAGACTGGGTTGGAGATGAGATGTAAAAAAATATTTGGAAAAACCTAAATAAAAAATACATCCGATTTTTTATGTGCATGCATTTTTATTTATTTGGTACAAACTATAAATATAAAAAACAAATTATTCATTTATTATTAATAACATGTAACATTTTTGAGCACTTAATGTCACATTATTAATAAAACCTGACAGGCGCTTTATCTGGTGTGTGAGTCGGTTGCTCTTCAAACTTTTATTAATGTAGAAACACTTTGTCCAATTATTAACAGCTAATAATTAATTTATGTAGCCACTTAAAGATTATATGTTCACCATCAAAACTAGAGATAACCGATATGGGTTTTTCTAACGCCAATGTCGATAGGCAGAGGTCAGGGTCAGCCGATAAGTGCTGCTGATTCTTTTCGGCTAATTTTCATGGCTGACTTGAGATTTTTCACATGATCAAAATGACACAAATAACAACGGCAGATGTGAGTAATATTTCTGAACCTGAATCAGTTTTTGAACACTGAGTTGAACTAACTGTGGAATATTTGTTTTGTGTACTCCTCAGTATTAAAATAAAACATTTAACCAAAGTTTATAAAACAAAGATTCAGGAACATAAATATACAGATGTGCCAACTTTAAATTGGATTTACTAAAGAGATATATCAGCCGATGCCAATGTATAAGGTGAATATGGGCCTGATAGTATCGGTTTACCCCTAATCACAACTCACCGTTATGTTTTCAGACATATCCATACTTGTTTATGTTTATTCGCGTTTATGTTTATTTATTTAGCAGACGCTTTTATCCAAAGCGACTTACAATTTATAACCTATAGGGCATGCTGTGATCTGTGGGGGAAACCGGAGTACCCGGAGGAAACCCACGCATGCATGGGGAGAACATGCAACTCCATGCAGAAAGGCCACAGCCGAGTTTCGAACCTGCGACCTTCGTGCTGCGAGGCAACGGTGCTAACAACTGCGCCACCATGCAGCCTACTTGGTCAGTCTCATCCATACGTTTCCTATCACCCGTCACAATCTCTAGGTTACTGTCAAAGATTGCATAATTGACCCCAAACTGTTTTATTCTTGACTAATAGATTTAAAACTAAATAAAATAGTGTAGTTTATATATGTGCATCATTTTTATGAACGTGGGTGTTTTATTTTTTCTTCAGTGTTTGATCTTATGTAAATAATACATATTTACCTTGAATTAGTTTCTTGCTGGCATTATTACTTGACTTACAATCCATTCCTGAAAAGAGCAAAAACAATTTTTTAAAATACGATTATATGCAAAGTTGAAATACATTTCAGCTTATTAAAGATGATGACTTATTAGGCTAAAGGCGCCAAGTCTCAACTGTAAAAGCTAAAAGGATTCAAGCTTTTCATTTTAAAAATACCACAAAACTGATCAGACTTCAGTAAAACTCATCAAACTAAACACAATTACAATACCTGTGAATCTATTCGTTAACATCCTTGTAAAAATATAGTAATGGATTAATCATGGATGAACAATATGTTTGTGTAGTTTTGGCATTACTACCATAAGCAAAGCTAAACTGAAGGGTGCAGCTGTGCAGCCCTGGTTCTCTGTGCCGTCGCTGTGCTAACAGTAAAGTATCCCTGCTGGTGCAGCTCGGCTCGCTCTCCCGCCAACTACTGTGTCAACCGGTACTGCAGGCCCGAGTCTACAGGGCCAACACCTCCGGTCTGTCAGGCAGAGATTTGGTTGCCTTCTACGGACGACAGAAAACGTAGGAAATAAGAAAAACGGCTGCAATGTGACAGAATGATGGCAAACGCAAAACCACTGGCGTGTGTGTGACAGTCCGAGGACTAGAGGAGCTTTGACAGCTCCAATATAAAAGTAGCTTTCATGTTAGGTGTTAGCTTTGAGACCCTGATGCATGCTACATACCTAGCTGTGTCTAATCAAACTAGCCAGCAACTTTGAAGGACAATCCGTGAGCTACCAAAGCATTTGTCATTGTAGCATAGCAAGACTTGGTCGATGTGTAACCAGTCTATGGCAAATGCGACAAAGTTCCCACAACTGGTGTTTGGTCAAATAATAACATCCATTCTGTGAGACCGCTAGCTTTACGCAGAAGTTGTGCTGTAACGTTTATAAATTGGCATTTGGTGCAAAAACATAATTCAGTACAGAAGATCGGTGAAAGCTCTGCTGTGAAAAGGTTAGCGTTGACAAATTTGAAATTGTACAACATATATATATTTAATCGTTGATGCAATTTACTTATACTCCATACAAACAAAATAGCACAGCAGTTCTTCCACTATGACATTACTAAAACTTCGAGTAATCGATCATAATGTCGGTACACTGCCATGATGATTTTTTACCTCTTCTGCGGGGAGTCGATGCTGACAAATGTCCGTCCACAGATGCGTTTTCGGCTGCCAACATCCCAACTACTAACCCGGGGCTTTTCACGATCACGGTGTTAACGACAAAAACAACTTTAACACACCGCTAGATATAATGTTAACACAAACCAGTGCCTTTTAATATTACAAAACTATTGTGTCCTTATTTAAATGGCCTGCAATCTCATTTTATAACAGATAAAACATAGCTAAAACTCTTTCCGTGCCTCCGAAGTGGTCCCTTGGTCTACCCCGACGTCTGCCTCGCGCTCCAGAGTCGGAATTGGCGGGAGCCGGCTGCTTCCATCAATAACCTTCGCTGATTGGTCTAAAACGTTCCTCTGGTTCTGCAGAGTATGCTCGATTTGAACAACGGGTCTGCACGTTTGTGTCAACCTTCACGTTATGTGAAGCTTTTTGAACTTTAGAGAAAGAAAGGTTGAAAATACTTTATGATTTATATATTTTCCTCAATAATAAAGCCTGTAACGTTTTAGAAACAAGTGATCTATTTAATAAATTGCACTTTAAGCGCATACTATCCACCCGGTAATGGGACACTCTGTACCACGAAACGAAACGTAGCAGATTCATTTCTAAAGACACTCCTTCCAGTTGATGTTTCAGGATCAGTGATTGGGTGATAGGATTGACTTTTTTTTTTTACAATCTTTATTTAATACAACTTCAAAAACAAAAAAGCACATACCACAAATAATACCAACAAAAAGCAACAATAAACACAACAAAGCAAATGGAAAAAAGTTTAAATCATGTCAGGGATTTTAAAATTCAATAAATGTGGACAAAAACAAGCAGATAAAACTTTAGAAGTCATCTGCCTTGTGTTGGCCCTGAAGAGAACCCAATCATGAAAACTGTTCTGTTAAAAGAGGGCGTGTATATATATATATATATATATATATAAACTTAAGCACATTGAATTTCAAACCAAGGATATTTCAGTTTATGTTATCCTCAAATTTTGATTGATAATAATTTCATATGAAACGTGTTGACTAGATTTTAATGATTCGTTATTGTGAACCTGACTCAAGATGGCGCCAAATCCACATGTTGACCATTCTCAATTGAATAAGCTCATTTTCATTTTAACATACTTTTTTTATTTTTAAGTACACCGCAAACATTAGCATGTTTGTGTCAGTGAGAAAGTTGTCTTATGTCAAATACTGCATACAAGCGTTGCATACAAGCGTTTTAATTATATAAAATTTGCAACCATAATTCACACACTAGGAAGTGGGCGGGATACATTTGAACTGAGTCGTACCAATCGGTCATAGATGGACGTCGTTTATCATGTTGTCACGCGTTTTCCGTTATCGCTCAAGCCTTTGCAGGGATATGTAGTTTTTCAGAAGGGCAAATGCGTTAAGTACTGACGTTAAAAAACTACAAAGCCGTCAGTTGTGGCGCATGCGTGAAACGTTTGAAGGGGGTCGAAAAAGCGCATCCTGGATTATCCATTCCTGCGGTTGTCGACGGAAACGTGAGTAAAATAAACCTTGTCCCGGTAAAACGGGCTTATTTTCTTAATATCTAAGATTACATCTTTGTCAGCAGCATTAATCAGACACAGCATAGACGAGATAAAACGAGATAGTTGGCGTATTTCTGTTTCAGCTGGACCACTGGACCGTTCAACAACGCGATTTAGCTAACTTTGTACTGCATGATTTGTTCCCAATGATTGGGACAATATTACATGTAACTTGTACCATGTTTTGTAACTTTTAACTTTTGTTTAGCAGCATGCAATTCGCGTTTTGCAACACGTAACTTTCATTTTGTAGCATGTCATTTCGGTACGTAACATGTAGCTTTAATTTTGTAACTTGCAGAAAAAAATCAATGTACAAGGTTCAAATCACAGTTACTAAACAAGTCTACAAGACGAGGCTGAAGTTGGCTTCCGATTCCAGCTTCCGATTCGGGGAAACGGTTAAAGGGCCATTACACCCAATTTTTCTCTACTCTGACCATCTTTAATCTACTCTAGCTCAAAAACTACAACAGCCACACTATTCAAACCTGTTCTAGATTATTCGACAATAATAGCAGATTGCATACAACCTTGTTTGGGATTTGTGAAATCTTTTCCTGATTTGTGAAACTTCAACAAAGCCAGATTTATGCATTTTTTTCAGCATCTGGCCAACGATGGAACAGCTGTAGCTCAAGAAGTACAGCCCCTACACTATTCAAACCTGTTCTACATTATTCTACTATAATAGCAGATCAAATAAAACACAGTGTGAGATTTGTGAAACCTTTCCCTGATTTGTGAAACTTCAACAAAGCCTTAAAAAATCGGTCTGCGCATGCCCCATAGTAGCACATGTCAACGAGCAAGGATAGGCCGACTATCTTGAAAATACGCCTCCAAAACAATTCCTCCGCTCCTCCATTGCTAACGGCGTAGTCTTTTTCTCCCGGGCCGGCTCTCGGAATGGAACTCCGTCATATTACCGTAATGTATCGTACACCTCTGAAAAGCGCGGAGTGTCACCTTTCTGAAACCAGGGCTGAGGCAGTGGAAAAGAATGAGCATGGAGAGATGGATGAGAGGTAAGACAATCGGAGTCACTGAAAGATATCTGCAAGAAAAAGATTTTTTTGTATGTCTTTGGGAATGGAGAAATATATTGGGCCATTCCCATCTGTACCGGGTCGGCCCGGGCCGGGTTGCCCCAGTCGGCCCCAGCCTGGCCCGGTTGATTCCACACATCCTTTCCTTAAGCCCATGTGGGCTGATTCTACCCACCAATCAGAGGCTTGCTCTAATGGAAGGTGTGAATTTGCTGTCAGCAGTGGGTGTGTTGGCCCTGGTCGGCCTGAAGCAGACCCCCTCAAGAAGAGGGCTAAGAATGAGCCTTGGTTGGCCCGGAAAAATACCAGGCCACCCAGATATGTAAACAACCTACCCTACCCAGCCCGGGCCGACCCGGTACAGATGGGAATGGCCCATAAAATACCTGAAAAATTCTTTTTTTTTTTTTTTTTGCAGCGAAAAAGCGGAACTTTTCATGAAACTGAAAACAGAAATGGAGAGCTGTTCAATTATCTGAAGTTCTCTGGAATGTGGAGAATAAAAAAGTTTGAGGTTGAATATTTATGCTTGTTTTTAATTAAGACACGCAAACATCAAAGTAATTTTTGCATAGTTGTGGCTGTTGTGTAACTGTGCTACATGTCACCGAAAAAATACAATCTGTGTTGAAGTTTCACAAGTCAGGGAAAGGTTTCACAAATCCCACACTGTGTTTTATTTGATCTGCTATTATAGTAGAATATTCTAGAACAGGTTTGAATAGTGTGGCTGTTGTAGTTTTTGAGCTAGAGCAGATTAAATATGGTCAGAGTAGAGAAAAATTCAAGTGGTGCTCGCTGCAGAACCACAAAGGTGGAGCTGCACCAGAAGGTGGAGCTGCACCAGAGTCAGCCCCGCCCATTCCAGAGTCAGCCCCGTCCGTTCCATCAGAGTCAGTACAATTCCTTCCAGTTGTCAGACTTGATAGCATTCTGGAACCAAAGAGGGTTTTATAGCTAAAAAATACAAGATTGAGGACGGAGGTGAGAAGTTAACTGAACAGTTTTTGTAAAGGTTCCATATAATTAAAAATCTAACTTTTGGAACTTTTTATCATGTTATATTGTCATTTCCTCATAAGAAACACGCCAAAGCCATTTTTGGCCTCATTCATGCATTTTCCTCCCATCTCAGCTTCAATTTGGTCTCCTCCCCTGAAGTGGGTCTGGTCTTGGTTCTCAAATCTGGATATTCTGTGAATTTTCTGACAAATTATTTCTGAAATGACTTCTACTGAGACACCGCCAATAAACCATACATCCCATCTCCAAAGACACACTGGATAGGACAATTACATGTAATGCCACTTACTCCATATCAGATGTGGTGGAGTAGAGGCTATGGAGGCAGGCTGGCATGTAGTTTTGCGCAGGTTCGACTCCCAGTGGCAGAAATCTTAGGTAGATTACAACCCCTTTTCTTAATTTCTAGCTACACTTGCCAGTACTATGTTTACAACAATTTACTGGTATACCGTTTACAATATAATGACTAATGTGTTTATTTATTTATTCGTTTATTTAGCCATTGTGAGTCCATTTGTGAGCAGAGTTTCAACTAAAATGCTGTTTAGGAACGACCAAATTCAAAGAACTTTTAGAGACATAAATATTTTGCTGAAAATAAACATTACAACTAAAATATAAACAAATTCAATGTTTCAGCTGGCTAAATAGACTGATGCCGAGCTCACCGAGAATCGAACCAGCATCTGCTGAGGGGGAAGCAAAATTTACTTCAGATGATCTTACCACTGGACTACCAGAGCACATATGACAATCACCCATGCTGTTGCACCACATTATTGTTAGAGCGGCTGTGGGCAGATATCTGCTAAAAGAAATCGTTTCATTTCAAGATGTATTCCCACTTTGTCATGTAGCACGTTATATTTATCTTGTTTAATTGGAGCATAGAACATAGCATTAACATTTGTAAAGTAGTAACAGCCATAATTCATGTGGGTCAGGTTAGTTTGCGATGAAGTTGGAAAACAAAAACGGAAGTCAGTGGGCTAGGCTGAGTTTGCGTGAATGGGCGGGGCTGACCCTGGTGCAGCTCCACCTTATGGTGCAGCTCCGCCTTTGTGGTTCTGCAGCGAGCACCCTCTCGAAAAATTGGGTGTAATGGCCCTGTAGCCGTTTCCCGAATCGGAAGCTGGAATCGAAAGCTAACTTCAGCCTCGTGTCTAACAAGTGTCTACAAGTACAAAACATTTTGTCCCAGTTCTACCTTGCTTCCAAAAGAACCAATTAATGGCCTTGTCTTATCAGCCAATCATGTGTCACGAATTTCTGTCATTCTCGCTGTGGAGTGAGATGTGTGTTTTGAGAGTTGTGAGTTTTTAAGCCAAACTTGTACATTGATTTTTTTTCTGTAAGTTACAAAATGAAAGCTTCATGTTATGTACCAAAGTTACGTGTTACAAAACAAAAGTTATATGCAACAAAACGAGAATTACCTGTTACAAAATGAGATTAAAGTTACAAGTTACTAGACTTGGCACAAGTTACATGTAATATTGTCCCAAATCCTAGTTCCATACTATTAGACATCTAATTTAAAATGCCACAACAGGTTAAACATAAACCCACGTAAATTATGTTTTTGCGTGTTAAAATTAAAGATTTTTACCAAAGTTGTAACATGCACAAAAGAGAGATATGAGGATTATAGAAGCATTTTTAATTTAATGAAAATGTACAGCTTCCTAGCTTAGGAGACGGTTTGATCAAGTCATTTAGCTCAAATTAGTGTTGCAAGTGTTCTGTAGTTCATCATTCAATCTGTCAAAGATTAAAAATGGGGACTGTTGCAAAGGGCAAAATAGCACAGAACGTTTCTGTTTCAAAATAAGGTTTTAAGTATGACAATTTATTTTGGTTGTAAATTCTGTTTTCTAGGAAGAAAGTTGGAAATCAGGATGACAGGTTTGTCACTTAATCCTTAATTCTTCCATAGATATGTTTTTCCTTCTGCACACATACAGATATTTAGTACATAATCCCAACCTCATAATTAGAATTTGGATGATCAGCATGTTAAATAAGGCTTTAGGATCTCTTTTAACTCCTTCCTTCATGTTTTAGATAAGGTGAACAACTTTCCTCCGCTGCCCAAGTTTCTAAGGATAAAGCCATGCTTTTACCAGAATATTGAAGAGGAAATTCCTGCACCTCATCAGCAGCTGGTCCGCAGAGTTTACATGCTTTGGATGAGTATGTTCTTTTGCGTACATTTTCGCAAGAAACAGGATTCGTTTCACAATCTTTGAGTTAAAAATCACTAACCACAACTCTGTACGCCTTCTCTGCTTTTGTTTGCAGTGTATTCAGGCACACTGTTCTTAAATGTGATCTCCTGTATTGCATGGTGGGCAGGAGGTGGACAGGCCACAAACTTTGGTTTCTCTCTGCTCTGGCTCTTACTCTTTAGTCCCTGTAGTTACACGTGTTGGTTCAGACCACTCTACAAAGCTTTCAGGTGAGTCAAGTGTTTGCAAATCCCATAAAAAATGTCATTTTTGTACAACTTCAGAAGGTTAATTAGGATGCTTTCCGGGGATACACATCGTGAAGCATCCATGGATGCTTCAGCAGCTACAATATGTGAGAAATTCAATGGAGAAACTTTAAAGGGACATTATGGAAGTTTGACAGCCAAAACATGTATAGAAATGATAAATGTCTTCTTCATACATTCTCCTGCAATGCCCTGGTCCTGTAGAATGAGTCCTGGCATTTTTACTTTGATTGCCTATTTTTCTGTAAAATCACAGAAAAAGAGAGCTGCTCGGGTCGAGCAGGCTCCTTCATGCACGTTCACGCTCAGGCATAGCCCTCCGAACCGTGATATAAATGGTACAGATACAGAACATGCCACTGGCGCTTTAGCTCGTCTAGTTAGACTTTGGGCTTTCATGCAGAAGTCCCAGGTTCGATTCTGGATGTGAACATAGTTGTTTTAGAGTTTCCTTTTTACATTAATGGTATTTTTTTACAGTAAGATGCCCAAATGTTTATTTGAGACTCGCCGAACGGCATTGAATTCACAGATAAAAAAGATGTGGGTTCCACTTTCATTTTGGAACAATTTTTCAAGCAAGGGAAGGGAATGATCTGAGCATGCAGGAGGACTGACCCATCATAAACCTTTGTCGGCTGTGCTGAAGAGAAAGGTACAGAACCAAATTATTTAATTAATTAGCTGCACGTTCTCCTGTCCTCTGTCCTCCGGTCCACACACACACACACACACACACGGGACTGTCTCAGCTGTTATTTTCATTAAGGAGTGTGCACGTACAGCATGCGCGCCTCGTGCACGAGCCTCCTATTGAAGCTGCCGTTGCGCTTTTGGCCTGAGGGGACAATCGCGAGCATAAAAATTCAAAACTCCGTAAAGTCCCTTTAACATGTACTAATACACAAATAAAACATGTATGTGACAAATCTAAACATGTTGCTGGAAAAAGTAACATGACTGAAGGACGGCAATACATATTTGTATTTATTTGTATTTGTATTTATTTTTCCGTCATAACAAATACATATAAAACACATGAAAAGGAAAATAATTATCTAATAAAGAACATAATAATAATTATCACAGGTACAAATTCCTCTTGTAAATTAAACAGTTTCTTTAGATATAATTTATGAACGAAAAGGTATAGCCTGAAGTTAACTTATTTAAGCCTACCCATTAACTCATTACAAAAAATCAACATTGTCATAAATATCAAAAGTAAATAAACATAAACAATACAGTTATTACATGCATCATCCTAATTTCAACAAAATCAATCAAGAGGTATAAACGTGTGACAAAACTAATTTTAGTGCACTTGGTAATTACGTAAGGCGTTATTTTTAAAACTCTTTTTGAATATTTTCAACGAGCATTAATTTTTTCATCTATCCTCGAGGCTATTCCATAAACTCACTCCTCTTACTGAGATGCATCTTTGTTTTTTTATTGGTTCTAATGTTCTTTTTTTTTTTTTATCCCAGTTCCTCTCAGACTTTATCCTCCTTCCCTTTGTTCAAACATCCTTTGGAGATAAGGTGGAAGTTGAGCCTGATATACTACAACCAGTGTATGCAGGTCAATAATATTTTAGAATTATTAAATGGATAAAGATAGAATTTGTTGGAGCAAAATAGTTAGCATGGGAAATTATTCGAACTACCTTTTTTTGAAGTAAATATATAGGATAAGTATTTGCTCTAATTATTTCACCATATTTCAACACCATAGCTCGGATATGGTAAAATAAATGAGTTATAGAGTATCTGAAGGGATTTAATATTTAAAACAAATCTCATTCTACTCGTATGTAAATATATAACCTTATAAAGGCTTTTAGTTGCATTGAAGTCTGCAATCTTGTCAAATATTCTATGCAGGAGAATCATCATCAATGTTGCAGAGCAAACTGAGTCAGTGGTAGAGTCGTGTTGCTGTTATCCAATCCAAGGCGAAAAATCTAAATATCAGTAAATAAGAGTCAAAATCGTGCTGTCTGACCCTCACCTCTGATCTGGCTCACTTGTAGTTCCTGAAACAATGTTGTCATTAAATACAAAATTATTTATTTTTGTGACCCAGATAAAATACAAAGTATTTTGTTTCTGTATTTTGCTGCATAAGTGGTGAAACAGGTCACCTACGTGACTGGTGTAGGTCTGATCAGAAAATATCTTGTTGGTAGTTTTATACGTGAGAATGAAGGTTTCACAGATTAACCAGTTGGTCTATTAACCACAAGGTGAAATATTGTAGAGGATTTTAAAGACTTCACCAACAGTACAAATGCTGCATGGGCTGCATGGTGGTGCAGTTGTTAGCACTGTTGCCTCGCAGCACGAAGGTCGCAGGTTCGAAACTCTGCTGCGGCCTTTCTGCGTGGAGTTGCGTGTTCTCTCCATGCATGCGTGGGTTTCCTCCGGGTACTCCGGTTTCCCCCACAGATCACAACATGCCCTATAGGTTATAAATTGTAAGTCGCTTTGGATAAAAGCGTCTGCTAAATAAATAAACATAAATAAAAAAAATTTGCTGGACCTCCATGCGGGGGGCTCATCTCCGCTCATGCGACCCAAGCTCGAACCGAGTAAGCCCAACAGGTCGAGTCAGATTTGGGCCGATTAAATATTTGGCCAGAGTGAACTGTGCTCGGACAGCACAGGGAGAGAGACTGGCCACGCAATCTGAGGCCGCGCCTCAAACCAGACACATTGGAAGCATTATTATTACTCCATGGTGTGTGAGGTAAAGAAGTGCTAAAAACATATGTGATGATGTTGGGCAAGCCGGTTTTGGGTTTCAAGTCTATCGTGTCATTTCAGTTAGCTTTCAGGGGTGTAGACCTGTTTTCATGTCTGCTTAAGACAAAAATGTATAAAATAATTTAAAAGTGTGCTGAATGATCAATCATCACATATCCAAACCATCACAGCTGGCCCCTCTCAAACGTTAGTCATTTCACCAGACTCCTCATTCTCTCTTGTTTCTGAACCTCATTCTGTTATTTTTGTCACTAATTCACAACAACAGAAATAATTATTACTACAAAAATTAAGAACCACCCAGCATTTCTACTTCTTCCTTTATTCAGCTTTTTCCACTGTCTTTTTTTTTTAGGGCTGACAGCTCCTTCAACTTCATGGCCTTCTTCTTCATCTTTTTCCTTCAGTGTGTCTTGACCCTCATCCAGGCTTTAGGCATCTCAGGTTGGGGAGCATGGTAAGTTTCAGCTGGACCAGCAGAGAACGCTGTAACCATTAAAGCATGACTGGTTTTATCAAAATGGGTCACAAGGACTTTTATCAACTGATTGGAGGACAATATGCTTTTTAGTCACCACATCAGTGGTATAATAAAATAAAGCTGACAACCCAACATTGTGCTATTGCTGATTTCAGTTGTGCTTTGTTGAGTTGTTAGCCGCTGGTCGGGTTTTGTTGTACCCTCATGCTGATGTTGAATGTAAACATGGGAGGAAGAACATGGTGTTAAGGTCTGGGGTGAGTGTCTTCAGCTGTGAGTTTTACTTTTAGTTTTATTTAACCATAGACACACCTAACACATTATAAACAACACGTAAGGTTGAACATGACTGCGTGGTTTCATTTACCAGTGACCATTTACAATTAGCTGAACACCACTGAATATCTGATCATATTTGGAAAAACCATAACAAACTTAAATCCAATCATGTTGGAAATGCAAACAATCGGACCAAAAGATTTATGTAGTTTAACAGAAAACATCTGAGGGGGTAAAGCTGACCTAAAACTGAAATATTTCTGTTTTACGTTGGCCTGCCTTAATCAACTATGTATTGTTTTGAATTTGGACAATAACCACTCAAACCCTTGGAAACTCTCGGACATTTTCTTGTTTTCCATGGAAACATAAAATTAGTCTGAGTGGGAACTGTGCCGAATGAATGGGACAAGCAGACATCAGAATTAAATGTGAAGACTAATAGGAATAATTAACATTTTCTTCAAACATTACTTTAATGAAGGGGGAAAAAACATATTTTTATATTTGAGATTTTTTGATTTTCAGAACAGGAAAAACTAAGTAACACAATTACATCCATGTATTCTGAATACAAAGGTTAGATATCCCAACCCCAAAACCACCCACCCAAGCAGCAAAAGCCCCTTCAGTCCAACAGGTAGAGAAAAAAAGAAAATAGGGAAGGCAGGTGTCTTCATACTACAGTGATGTAAATAAAAAGTGTGAGTGTGTATCTCTCAATTAAATCTCTGACTGGAACCTCTTAAAATGTAGCAGATTTTTTCCAGTTTCAGAGAGGAAAATTGTCTCTAATCCATCTAAACATATGTGGGGTTCGTTCCTTTCACAAAAGTTACCTCAAACATCTCGCAAGTAGGGAGAAGAAAGCTATGACAATCCAAATCTCTTTGAAATGAATGGGATCCATTTGTCAGGCCAAAGATGGTACATAATAGGTGTGTTTCCATTACTGGAACTTCAGGGTAAATTTACAGGAACGTCCCGACGTGCGCCTGTCTCCACTTGACCAGGCCAGCCAGGGTAGGTACTTGGTACGGCCCGGTGGAGTAGCTGAGTGGAAGTTTTGGTTAATTCACGTGGATTAGTTCTAACTCCGTAGGAAATTACATCAGCAGACGCCGTTCTAAACACACGGCGTTAGTCAAATTAGAAGAGTTGAATTCTCCCACAAAGATGTAATTCACAGGGCTTTGTTGTCTCACAGAGCACTGTAAAAAAAGAAGGTTTTTTTGGTCAGTGAACGCTACATTTTACAATGTGCAGCAGTCCTTGTCCTCTGAATAGATGAAATTATGCCATACTTCTGCAGAATTAAACTTTCTACGTTATTGTGGACCCTTTTTGGCACTGATTCAATCACCAGATTCAATACATCCCTCATTGCCAAAGCAGTCACGATACGCTGATGTCTTTAAAGTCCTGAAAAGGCTGAATTTGAATGGAGACGCAAGAGCTAAGGGGACTGGAACATCTAATCTCTCGGTCAATTTCCCCATCCCATAATTTACCCTGAAGTTCCAGCAATGGAAACACGCCTAATGGGTTAGATGGGTTATGAACACCACATAGTATAAAGTAGCTCTGGAAAATGTCTATCCAGAATGACCTAAGTCACAGGCAGGACCAGAACATGTGTACAAGGTCAGGAAGGGTCAACCGGACAAGCTTTGGCCAAACTGGCCCTAGTCCAGCGGACTCTTAAAATTATATTTGATGTCAGGTTAGGGAGAAAAGGTTGTTGACATAATCTGATGGCAGATTTGAAAAAAAAAAGAAATGTTCTTTTAAGCAAAATGTCTTACTTGGAGAGCGCTGTAGAAATGAGATTTTGGTAGACTTGAATATTTGAGTGAATGAGCAAATTTGACTGAGGATGAAGAGATGCCATTATTTCAGATTTTAAAAGCAGAGTCCAATATGGAAGGAGTAAATTGGTGTTTATCAACACTTGGAAAATGAGTTTACATCATTAAGTTAAACTGTTTCCTGAACCGCATCCTGATGGTCTTCTGTGGATGTTAGCAACTTTTCCTTATATACCAGTGTTAGCAGCTCACTAGCCTCTGGGTCTGGGTGTTCAGTTAGCTTAGCTGAGCTAGATTTGCATCCTTAAGTTCATCAGTCTGTTCCTTCTTCAAACACTATTTGCAGTAATTCCAGCCTAACATACCTCAGGCCTTCTAGCTATCCGTTTTTAAGGTAATCTGATCTCCCACAAGCTGCATTGGCTTATTAGAGTGTTCTCCGTACAGTCAAGTACAATAAAGTTATCAAGTTCAGAAACAGTTTGGAAGTAGATAAGATGACAATATTAGATTGAGAGGGAACAAAACATCCAAAAGCAATGGTGTCAAATTAAAGAAAAACCTTGGAGCACCATTATTTTGAGTGTTTGGCCCTAAAAGAATTACTCATTAGGCTCAAGTGAGCTTCAGTGTTTACTGGTAACATCTGTGGTAGGGTAAGGTTAACCCTCTCAGGCTCAAAATAAGTTTTGATAAAAGGATGAACAACTAAGTCCTTCAGGGGTACTTCTGAGTAAAAAAAATGCTCATGAAATACGTATGTGGAGTAACCAGGTAGGTAGGTTTTAACGTTGCAAATCTGCAACGCCTGCCTCCAGAGGGTTAAACCTGCCTTGTGGTTTTTATTTTTGTCCATTTTCTTTTTCCTATTTTCAAAAATGTAACTTTTAAACTTTTGAAGAAATTTTGTTCATAATATCCTCTTTTAATCCCCATAATTAATTTAAATATTGATTTAAACATGTTTCCCTCTAATGCAGGGGTGTCAAATATGCGGCCCGCGGGCCGGATCCGGCCCGCAAGTGGGTTAAATCCGGTCCGTGAGTTGGTTGTGTAAACTTTATTTTCATACTTTACAATGTAGAGTGAAAATAAACGTATCATTGTGAGCAAGGTTTCTCTCTAATGAGTATAAATGCAATAAAGCTGCGCTCAAGGCTCACACAGGAACTTGACTCACATCCTGAAGTTGGCCGCCACTCAGGATGTGACTTCTGATGTTGATGTGCTGGTGAAAGCTGAAAGATGTTGAGTAAAATGAGTCAAATATACTTTTAAGTGCTGCATGAAACTGATCTAGCCATGTGATCTGTAAGCTCTTTGAATCACTAAGGACTGTTTTTTTATTTGTTGATTTTTTTTTTTTTTTTTTTCAAAATTTCAAGTACACTTCAGGTGTTGTACTTGTACTACACTGTCCTCAGGCTCCAGCCTTGTTTTATATTGATTGTATTAAAACAAAGAAAACAATCTGAAGTTTTTTTTTTATTTACCGGTCCGGCCCACCTGGGACTAGGTTTCCCTCAATGTGGCCCTGAGCTAAAATGAGTTTGACACCCCTGCTCTAATGGTATTTAAAAATGTTTCATGTGAAGTAAATCATTTTAATTTATGCTTTCAGTAATGTCACCATTCACTTGTGGTTTTAACTCGTCACAACAAGTTAGATTATCAGTCAGCTGATTGTCACTACATCTCACTGCTTTAACTGCTCGGTTGTAATGTCGGATTGACCGTGTGATAAATCCACCTTGCTGAGTGTGCACTGTCTGATACACTAACTCGTACTACTCCCATCTCATTCTCACCAACACATGAAAGCGGCTGGATTGCCACAGTGACCTTTTTCAGCTACAATGTGGCCTCGGCTATAGTGATGCTAATTACAACCCTGCTCTTCACTGTGATGACTGTTTTAATGGCACTGGTTCTCATTAAGGTGAGTGCACACGTGAGCTAACAACATTTTCACTCGATTTGCTAATTTCCAGTTACCTGGAAACGGTCCCAAATACAGACTATGAGGGGTTTTTCGAGTGTCTTTTCATGCTGCAGGTGCACAGACTCTACCGAGGAGGCGGCGGTAGTATGCAGCGCGCTCAGGAAGAGTGGAACACTGGAATGTGGAAAAATGCATCGGCGAGGGAAACGGGGTTCAATGCTGTTGGTCAGACAGCCCAGGGTCCGAGTCTGCCTCAGTACGCTGCTGCTGTCCCGAGTTACCCTGACAACAGCCAGTGGTGATGACCAAGACCCTCCTCTAGGTGGAGACAGATGATGGCTTCCAAAGAGCACCTGAAAACACAATTCACCATAAATTACAAACTACAAGATGTTTTTCTTTCTTTGTTTTATTAGAAAAGGCTGACCGCTGTAAAAAGATTTCGATAAGAGTTTTATCACTAAAGCTTCCTGAAACTTCTCTTTAAATCCATTTGAACTTTGTTTACATAAAAAAATCAAATTCTCATTTATAATCAAATATGTATTTGTTTTAAAGGTTTAACCCACTGCAGATATGAGTTAAGAATGTGAAGGCTTGCGTTTAAGGAGCAGTGTAAAGAACGTGTGCCTTATGAACCTTTGATGGAATGGTTTTGTGTACTTTTATGTGTTGACGTAGCTGCATGCTACCTGTTGTAGTATGATGAATACTCGCTGCTTGTATCTGGACTTATTCCATGAACTTAAGTAGAACTCCAGTTTATTTTTGCTATTTTGTGCCTAACATTTCCATGCTTGCTTCTGCTTTCTTGCGATGGACCTTATTATTGCAGATTTTGCATGAAAGGACAGTGTCTTGTTTTACTTGCGCCTTAACAAAAGCTGCTTGTTTTGTTAAATGTTAAACTGGACTGACGCTTCAGGGAAAAGGCTCGCCTGTTTGGTTTTCTCACTGAGCACTGATCTGCCAAACACCAACCTCTTCGTTATTTTTATGTTACAGAAAGTCAGAGAATTTGTGTTCAGCCTCTGCTGTTCCACAGTAACTCCGTTTTCAGAGGGCAGCATCTGCATGAGAGCATCTTATCAGCTGTTGCAAATGTTCTCAGCAACAGATCGACTGAACATGTTTAATGATTACTGTAAGCTTGCATGAAACTCCTGGGGGAATTTGGGTATTGAATTATTGTCATTTTTCTAATGAACTGACCTCCACCAGTGGTCACAAAAGACAATTGAGCCTATTCTTGTGTCTGTAGGTAACTAAACATGTTGAGCCTGCCAAATTTTGCTTCAAAGAAAGAAAACAGTGCGTGCCTCAAGGATTTATCTTTACAGAAGTGTCCTTCACGGCCAACTGCCAAATGAGATGTTTGAAAATTTCTGTGTTTGGTTAGTTAAAATCAAGTGGATGTTTAAGTAACCTTTAAATGTTGCAACATTTCAATAAATATTCGTATTCACACTGCAGACGACTTATTTGATCCAATTATGTTTTTAGTTGGATTGCAGTTTCCTTACCTACAAGTTAGTCCTATTTAGCACTCGGTGTTTCTTGAATTCAGGGTATCTGCAGGTTTAAGGGAGCCAAATTTAAGACTTTTTAAGACCTTTTTTAAGGCCATTTTGACCAAATTTAAGCAATTTTTTTTTTTTACTTTAAGCTATAATTTCCAGCTATCCCCTGGAACCGGTGCTAACCATGTTGCCAACATGGGATAAGCTATCTAGTTACCATTAAACTTTCACATGCCCACGGCGCAAGCTCCCACTAGCTTAACCAGCTAATGTGCTCATCTAAAAATAGGCCCCTTTCACAACCAACTGAATGTGTACGGTTCTGCTTACGCCAACATCATACACAAACAAATGCTGAACACTAACTAGAAATTTATGAAAATTTTTATAAATAAGACCTTTGGAAACTGTATTTAAGGATTATTTGTCATTTTTAAGGATTTTTAAGGCCTTAAATTTGGAAAAGCAAATGTAAGACTTTTTAAGGACCCGCGGATACCCTGTGAATTACTGTTGTTGCAGAACGAGTAGGATTAAGTTATATTTCAACTAAGTAACTGTTTAGGGACAACTGGACCAACGTGTCCTTTTGTAGTAGGTTTCCTCCAAGCAGAGGGATTCTGTTGTCTGTTCAAATGTCTAAATTTTGTAAGCTTAAAAGAAACTTTGGGAAAATAAAAAGACAGATTGGGCTATTTGACAAACGCATGTGCAACCTTTTTGATTAGAAAAAAATAGTTGGCAAGGGAAACGGAAGCATTTCTGATATCCCATGCATCAGCAGAAATATGTTCTTATGCAGCAGCAGTAACATTCATCCTTGATTCTGACACCTTATTCTAGCTGGAATTGAATCATAGTTTTGCAGCTGCACGTTACTGTCCAGATGTTTGAACCTTTATGTGACAGTTCTGATTTTGAATCTTAATGAGCATGCAAGAAAAAGCATTCAGCTTTTGCACCGCAGTCAGATTTTTAGACCAATGTTCTTATCTTTGCATTTCACTCTTGGTTATTGCCTAGTTTAATGTAAAACTAAAAATCTACAGAAAACAGTTCAAGTTCTGTTTTTGTCTTTTTATCCGACACAGTTAAATTCATCGAGATGTTTCACTTTTATGTAAATTTCAAGTGATTAAAATAAAAAAAAATCAACAGCCCAACATTTTATTTTATAGTGAAGAAGGCAGTGTTTTATTTTCCAACAACTGAAAGAAAATTATTCTGATTCACTGACAGAAATGCACACCCACACCTCTGATTCCCAACGTTTTATGTATTTTCCATAGAAAACTACATTATGCATTGATTTGAATTACAGCTGTGTATCCCAACAACAAAAAATGCCCCAGTAACAAGAGTTAATCCCTAAATGCTGATATAACACAAACTGGAGTAAAATGTTTTTTTTGTTTTTTTGTATAAGGGAGTCCGAGGTATAACTGCAGCTTATAACAAACAGGCATGTCCGTGATGAAACGCCAAAGCAGAACCTAAAACAAAAGCACAGGTTGTTGAAAGATGAGTGCTGTACTGATTAAACACCAGAACCTTTAATGAGGAGTTTAAACGCTTTAGTTTTTTTGTGATTATTTATTCAAGGCTTGGATCCCAGCTGTTTTAGCGTGATATAAAAAGTGAAGTCCCACAAATAAATAGTCACAAATATTGCTGTACATAATATACATGTAAGATATTCACAATTTATCATAGTACAAAAATATAGATATAAAAATCCATCGTCCACTGCTTTTTGGGTGGAAAAAATATCTTTCTCAGAGATTTTCAGCTGCCTGAAGAGAGCATGGAAATGTTACACGGTAAAGGAAATTTCCCAGGAAAACCAGTGCACTGATCAAACAAACCAAAAACCCTTAATAAGAAACCATGTTTCAGTAGAACACCTAAAGGACAGTGGCTATTGCACCGATGCAGACCTGAAGTCCGTGCCTCAGCAGGGTCAAATCTCTGACTCATCGTGTATGTACCCCAGACCGTCCAAACTTGAAAGGTTGGCCATGGGTGAGAAGTGGTTCCCGTTCCCTTTGAAGTCAACTGCAGTGTGATAATCATTGGTGCTGCAAAGTCTCCCTGACTCAGGCCCCGGGAGCTTTATCTCTGAAGTTCTGCTCTGGAAGTAGTCTCCTGACTGCTTTCTCTTCTCAACGTCTCTGGGGCGTTTTGTAAATTTAAAACACTTACAGTGCTCTTGGCTCCAGATCCAAAATATGATGCCAAGGAGGGAGAGGCATAGTAGGGACAGCAGTCCCACAGCCACCTCCAGTAGGCTCACCCTGCTCATGTCGTTTTGAGTCTCCGGGAGCGGCGGCTCCTTGCCGTCCCAACCCGGATCCCGAGTTGTACTCACAGTGAGAAACAAGGTTTTTGGGACCGTTGTTGTGCCAGGAGTGGTGCTCACAACCTCTTCTGGGTCAGAGAAGAGCTGTAGATGATAAGCCGCCATGGTCCGGTTGAACGTTCTGCCATTTATCTGCTCTAGCGAGTCACAGGCATACAAGCCGATGTCTGATTCACACGCGTTTAGGATGAGGAGGCCTCCGCTGTAGATGTAGTATTTGTCGGTAGAGGGAAGCGGTTGATCGGAGAATCTCCAGTGGACGTGTGCCAGGTTGGAGTGAAGTTGGCAAGGCAGTTGGATGTTGTTTCCTGGAACCAGGTTTAAGTCAACAACCGCTACTGGATCTATAAAAAAAAACGCAACACAAACCAGGTTAATCCAACATCACACTGCTGGCACTCGTCTTTCCAGTGAGGAATTTACCTGATGCAGGGCACTGGGACACATTTCCATCCTTCAGACTCTGTAATGCAGTATTTGAGGACAAACTGTAGACGGGGGCGCACTGTGCGGAGGACATGTCCCAGGCACAGTAAGGATCCCTGGACAAGATGCAGTCCACACAAGACCCGTACCGGCTGCAGTTACTGACTGGCATCTGAACAGCTCCAAATTCAGAACCAGCAAACAACTGGCCCTATGATTGTACACAGAACAAGAAATACACGCTTATAATAAAACAAACCATTTCATGTATCATTATTTAAACTTTTAGAAAGACATTTTCCAAGAAAAACCTCAAATCACCACCAAATCAAAAAAGCTGCCTTAAACTAAATGCAGCTTGGCTCAACCCAAGCCCCCACAATGCGGCTCAAATAAATTGCAGTTCCACCCTCATCCACTGGGGGCTGGTGTCAGAAGCGAGCAAATCCTCATTGACTCCCATGTTAAAAATACCAATTTCACAGCAGAAATAAACATGTTTACAGCCAGGTACCAAAACATGTTTTTTGTTTAAATGATCTAGTTTACACTCATGACAACTCTGAGGGGGGTGAATTTTTTTCTCACTCTTCTGTTTAAGTGTATTAAAAGCCTAAAATTCTGTTTAATGACTAGCGCCGTGGAAAGGCCTCAGTAGAGCCTCGGTCTGGCTTGGAAACTGTTCTGGGATTTTGAGTCTCTGTGTTTGTGTTTTCTTTTTTGGATATTTGTTGTGCAATTGTTGGACAAAATGACTTGCTGTGGCATTAATTGCACTAATAGAGCGTCCAAGGAGTCTCCACTTCATTTTTTTTGGTAAGTAAAATTATATTTATGTATTTTAGGTCACTGCTGAGCTGAGCTTAGATTTTAACATGTACTGTTTAACCATGAAATTTAAATGTAATAGGGTCAAACCCCAGTGCATTTAACGTAATGCTGCACTTTAGAAAATGGGATGAAATATAACATGTTGGTGGAGCTGGGCTCCGACTATCGGCTTGTGGAGGTCTCGGGAGACCGATGTTTTCCACCCGGTTCTCCCCTCCCCGCAGCTCGGCGCATCTCTGTCTGATCGCGGCTTCTGTCTGCTGTGCGGGCTGGCGGCTTTCAGCAGCTCTCGGGAGACCTCTGTGTTCCACCCGGTTTTACCCAGCGGTCAGCCCAGCGTATCTCTGACTCAGAAGCTCTGGTGTTGTGCACAGTTAACTCCGGCTGTAGCTAGGTTGCTACCTCCGTTAGCTTAGCTCCCACCTCCGCGCTAGCTTTGGGTTAGCTTGTAGCTAGTTCGACCGGGTGTCGTCAGTTGATCCCAGCCTTACAGCCCCACCCTCAGCTCCACCTCTCTTCCCTTCTGTGGAATTGTCTGGGCTTGACGGAACCTGTGACACGGTCAAAATGGCGGTGGTGGCCACCTCCCATTTTATCACAAAAACTTGTTATTGGAGCCTATGGAAACCCATTGTCCAATATTTATATGTCGATGGTTCAACCTCAGATTCTGACTCACAGCTGGAAGCATTTCTTTTTATACAAGTTCAAGCATTCCTAAAACCTTTCTCACTTCTCACTCATAAATATGGTATTTGCTGAAACATTGACCTGTTTTCTCCAATAGTGAACACCTTGTATGCTTCTGATAAACTGCTGAATCCTGAAAAGATAAAGAATTACTGTAGCGGTGGGAATAAAAGCAGGCTGCAAATTTAGAGGCAGCAAATTTTAAAATCAGATTTAGCTGCTGATGTAAATGCAGCGAGTGCTAGAGAAGGAGCAAAGAGTCGTGTGATAGATGATAAAGACAAGGGTGTGAGTGGAACATGAAGGTGATGAATTATTTAAAAATACAACAGGATTTCTGTTTGAAAGAGCTAAAATCAAAGCAGTCTGGTTTAAGCCTCAGCACTGACTCTCAGCTTTCTGAGCATGGCCTTTTTTTAACCTGTCACTTCAACGTGGTAGAAAAAACTACAAGTTAAACACAGTTGGGACTCAGATACATGCATGTGTGTCAAGTCTGTACAATATTTCCCCCTAATAGCTTTAGACATTATTTTCTACCACGAGTTTCTCATATCATTACCTGGATCATTTAAAGGGGACATATGACATTTTCTTATAGTTATAAAGTCAACACAACATGTTTATGAGTTCTTTGCACTAAATCCCTCTCGCATAGTGATTTCAGCAGTTTTAATATTGACAGAATGAGCCATTTCAGGTTTCAGTCACTTTAAGAACACAAGCTGAAGCTAAACACAGATGAACGAAACACCAGTGTAAAGCGCTTCAGAGTCCTCTGACCCTGAAAAGGGCTATAAGTGCAGGTCATTTATCTTCTCCATCTTTATCTCCACCTCCTGAGCTGAGCACCCACACAGAAAAATTGAGACATCATCCCTCTAAACCTGTCTGCATTTAAACTGCTTCTTATTCTCAACAAATGTAAGCAGGTGCTTTTGGAATAAGGAACTTAAAAGATCAAATTGTAGGTTAGAGCCTCCTTTAAACCAGTGTTTAGAGAAACAATAGGGACTCGTTTTAACTGCAACTTTATACACATTCATACATTATTTAGGCTTTTGGAGTCATTTTTGTCAAAATAAATATTTTTCTGCCAAACCAGAAGTGGCATAGGTGAGAGATGCCCATCATCCTGTTCTGGAGCTCGGGACGAGCAGTTCTGAGCTCGATAAGACGGCGATCTGGGCTCCAGGAGCCCGCAAGTATTTTTAAAAACCCTGCCACGGGGCTCTGGAGGCTAGTCCCAACCTCTCTGGGCAGGTTCCAACGCTGATCTGGGCTCCAGGAGCCTGCAGGGTATTTTTAACAGCCTCCAGAGCAGGATGGGGGGCACGTTTAACTCCATCACATCGCTGGGATTGTAGTCCTCCGGTCTGAACTGCACACCACAAACGACTGCATTTTTCGTAGCTGAAGCAGAAGTGACAAACCGTCGTTTCAGCTGCACAAAACGCACCCAGAACTGGAAGATTGTGCCTTTTTTTTCTCATTTGGAAACCCCTGGACTCGATGTCTGGACACGCTGGAGTTTGTACAGCCTCCAACAACACAATAGTTTACCATTTTTAAGAAAAATGCACGCAATCTAAAACTAATGAACACACACACCGACTCCATAATGCAACCCATCTACTTGAAAACTACTTACTCGCCACACTGACCTTTACCAAGGGTAGCTTATAACTCCACCTGTTACACCAGAGGTTAAGATTTTTTTTTAGGGGGGGGGGGGAAGCATTTTTAGAAGCTTTGCTGAAAAGGGGCCATTGTTTACTCTAAAAAATGAGCCGTTATGTATTGTAAAATAAAACACAATAAATGTTTCAAATTATATTTATGGACAGCATTTTATATGACATAAAAATAAATTACCCTGCACTTTGCATTTTAATATACATCTCCTTTAAACCTGCAGATGCGTCGAACAAATTTCATTGATTTCAGTCAAATCTAAAGTTGTGTTGGGGACTTTAAATGTTGTCCGGCGTTTGTTGGGCGAATAGCAAATCTCTGAACCCCACCACATGCAAAAACCCTGACAAGAACCTGCAGGGATCATCTTTACAAGTCTCATTGTTAAACTCCCCCCAGAACTGTGAGCACCCACGATCTTGGTAGCCCACTCAACTGAAACACCTCTCGAGTTCTGGACCAGTCTCTTTACCTTGCTGGACGACAGCCGCAGGATGCTGATAGCTTCTGGGTTTTCATACACCTGAATCTCTTCGATGATGAACATCTCTCCATCAAAGTTGACAGCTTTCTGAATAAATCCATCCTCTGTTATAAAAACCACAAAACAAACACACACACATATGTTAATCCACATGATTTTATTGATCTCAGTGTGAATCCGAGTCCTAAGACTTTATTATTAATAAAAACTTCAAAGGCAATGTTCTTGATGCAAGTTTTAATTTATTTCTCTGCTTTTAAGGATCCAAATGGTGAAAAGAACTGGTTTCTATTTGAAACAAAGTTTTTAAAAACTTCAAGTTTAGCTTTAACATAAGCCAAAAAGCTAACTTTGGCGTCTGTCTCATCAGTTAAACGGTTTAGTTTGGATAACGTTACCAGTTCCAATAAACATGACGTTGTATCTCTCTCCGTTGAGCGCCAGCACACTATCCACCACGATTCGAGTGAGTAAAGCTCCCTTCTTGAGCAGCAGCGGCACTCCCGTCTCCGGGGAGACAGCCTCGTCCATCAAGGGCCGGTCTCTAATGAACTGCAGAGTTTTGTCTGGAAGGTCCAGCGAACGATTCATCCCCAGGTTACGCGCGGCGTTGTTGATACACTGCAAATAAACCAAGACTTGGAGTTTAGATTAAATACGTCTCAAATGTTGTTCATGCAACTTTCTAATGTGTTCCAAACCCACCGCTCCTGGTCTGGGCACCGGCACCTCACCGGTGTACATCATCCACTTAACATGGGACGTCTCCACAGCAACAGGTGTCTTGAACTTTCCCTGGTTGAAATTGTCTCGAATAGCAGAGACAGAGAAGGCACAGACTGCTGAGATCTGAGACAAACTCCTGCAACACATTTGATCGCATTTGTTAATCTGTGAGGCAGATGTTTTTGTTTGTATGGATGTTCTTACACAAATCCCATGTGCACACTCAGCTGTAACACCAGAGGATTTGGTAGTAAACACTTACGACTGAGGAGTGAAGACGGCGTAGAAGACGCTCTTCCTCCAGTCCTTGTGCTTCAGCAGGAAGACATCCTGGACAACAGGGGGCAGGCTGGGTTTAGGAAAGGGACAATCCAGATGTGCTTTCAGGAACGACGTCCATTTCTTCTGTAGCGTCCGCTGGCCACCCATATCTCCCTAAACAGACAGGACACACTTATGTAACACCTCCTGGCAGGTCAAACTAGTTCAAGTCTGTGTTTGTAACTGACCTTGCAGACACGGGCGACTCGTGACACAACTACTTTGCTGTAGAAGTCGTACTCTATGGCATTCTCACTGAAGAACAGGTAGATCTTATCATCATCCCCGTCAGGACTTTCAAAGCTCTCGCCCACAAAGTCCATGTAGACAAAGTTAGGCTCTGAAAAGCACAGAAAAAATGAATAAATATAGAAAATTAAATATTTTATCATATATGGTTTGTTGTGGTTTTTTTTTCTAGTAGTAAAAGGAACTCACCACTGAGCCAAGAGCGTTTAAACTCAGTGCGAAGAGCCAAGTTGGAGCTGCGCAGGATCACCGGCTCAGAACCCAAGAAGTTGATGGATGTAGCAGCGTACAGGTCATTTCCTGTTGAGCAGGAACAATAGAGGAGTAAATATTCCTGGAAATCCTTTCTCCTCATCAAGTTGAATCAACAATAAAGCAATAATATGTGAAGTGGTGGGGAAAAAAACTTTTGCTGTGTTGATAAATGAATGTTTTGATAGAGAGCAGGTACAACTCGCTGTATAATGATTGGATTTAAGAGGAGCCTTCAAATAAGCTCCTCTCACAGTTTTGTTTGATTCAGCAGTTTTATTTTGTTTCAATGCTTGTGTTCGCTTTGGGAGCAATGCTGGTTTGGACACTCACCGACCATGAGGGAGGAGTATCTCTGAAAGGGATCAAAAGGACACTTCCCCTTTCCCTCCCCCTGCCTTCCCTTCAGCGTCAGCTGCCCATTAACAAGCATCTGTTGGAAACAAAAAGATCAGGAGAGGACAGGAAAAATATGTTTAAGTTTGTGGTTTTTTTTTTTTTGTCCCCACCACCATAAAATTTCACATTTAATGGACATTATCATACACTGCCCGGCCCAAAACAAAAGGTCACACACTCTGATATTCTTTTTGCTTCTGCAATGTCACAAGATCTACAGTGGGGCAAAAAAGTATTTAGTCAGCCACCGATTGTGCAAGTTCTCCCACTTAAAATGATGACAGAGGTCAGTAATTTACATCATAGGTATACTTCAACTGTGAGAGACAGAATGTGAAAAAATCCATGAATTCACATGGCAGGATTTTTAAAGAATTTATTTGTAAATCAGGTTGGAAAATAAGTATTTGGTCACTTCAAACAAGGAAAATCTCTGGCTCTCACAGACCTGCAACGTCTTCTTTAAGAAGCTTTTCTGTCCTCCACTCGCTACCTGTATTAATGGCACCTGTTTGAACACATTATCTGTATAAAAGACACCTGTCCACAGCCTCAAACAGTCAGACTCCAAACTCCACTATGGCCAAGAACAAAGAGCTTTCGAAGGACACCAGGAAAAGAATTGTAGACCAGCACCAGACTGGGAAGAGTGAATCTACAAAAGGCAAGCAGCTTGGTGTGAAAAAATCAAATGTGGGAGCAATTATCAGAAAATGGAAGACATACAAGACCACTGATAATCCCCCTCGATCTGGGGCTCCACGCAAGATCTCATCCCGTGGGGTCAAAATGATCATGATAACGGTGAGCAAGAATCCCAGAACCACACGGGGGGACCTGGTGAATGACCTGCAGAGAGCTGGGACCACAGTAACAAAGGTCACCATCAGTAAAACACTACAACGGCAGGGAATCAAATCCTGCAGTGCCAGACGTGTTCCGCTGCTGAAGCCAGTGCATGTCCAGGCCCGTCTGAAGTTTGCCAGAGAGCACATGGATGATACAGCAGAGGATTGGGAGAATGTCATGTGGTCAGATGAAACCAAAGTAGAACTTTTTAGTATAAACTGAACTCGTCGTGTTTGGAGGAAGAAGAATACTGACTTGCATCCCAAGAACACCATACCTACTGTGAAGCATGGGGGTGGGAACATCATGCTTTGGGGCTGTTTTTCTGCTAAGGGGACAGGACGACTGATCCGTGTTAAGGACAGAATGAATGGGGCCATGTATCGTGAGATTCTGAGCCAAAACCTCCTTCCATCAGTGAGAGCTTTGAAGATGTAACGTGGCTGGGTCTTCCAACACGACCATGATCCCAAACACACCGCCCGGGCAACAAAGGAGTGGCTCCTTAAGAAGCATTTGAAAGTCCTGGAGGGGCCTAGCCAGTCTCCAGACCTCAACCCCATAGAAAATCTGTGGAGGGAGTTGAAAGTCTGTGTTGCTCGGCGACAGTCCCAAAACATCACTGCTCTCGAGAAGATCTGCATGGAGGAATGGGCCAAAATACCAGCTACTGTGTGTGCAAACCTGGTAAAGACCTATAGTAATTGTTTGACCTCTGTTATTGCCAACAAAGGTTATGTTACAAAGTATTGAGTTGAATTTTTGTTATTGACCAAATACTTATTTTCCACCCTGATTTACAAATAAATTCTTTAAAAATCCTGCCATGTGAATTCATGGATTTTTTTCACATTCTGTCTCTCACAGTTGAAGTGTACCTATGATGAAAATTACTGACCTCTGTCATCATTTTAAGTGGGAGAACTTGCACAGTCGGTGGCTGACTAAATACTTTTTTGCCCCACTGTATTTCCATCCATCTCCAAGATCTCGCATTGATGATGGTAGAGTCTGATCTTCTCCAGCACATACCAAAGATTCTCAATGGGGTTAAGGTCTGGACTCTGTGGTGGCCAATCCATGTGAAAATGATGTCTCATACTCCCTGAACCACTCTTGCACTATCCGAGCCTGATGAATCCTGGCATTGTCATCTTGGAATATGGCCGTGCCATCAGGGAAGATGGAATAACCTGGTCATTCAGGATATTCAGGTTGTCAGCTGACCTCATTCTTGGAGCACATCCTGTTGCTGAACCTAGACCTGACCAACTGCAGCAAGCCCAGATCATAGCACTGCCCCCACAGGCTTGTACAATAGGCACTAGGCATGATGGGTGCATCGCTTTATCTGCCTCTCTTCTTACCCTGATGCACCATCACTCTGTAACAGGGTCCATCTGGACTCATCAGACCAGTTTTTAATGTGTGCATTTTCCATGGCAATAGGTGGCAGTACATACCTAAATCAATGCATGCAAGCATTACTTTTGTGTTCAAGTAAGACCTTATCAACGGACGGTCATTAGGGACAAACATCCCTGTGAGCACAATCTCCAGCAAAATGACAAGCATATCAGACTCCCTTAGACTCCCTTTCATCACTGGCAATGAGTGAAGAGGTAAATGTATAAAACAACAATGTTTATTAATAGTGAAAGTTTTGTAATCGTTTGTTACAAATGAGTAAATGTATTTTGTCCTCGTGGGCTTCCGTAGAAGGAAACACACAAAAACTGGTGTCACCCAGAGACTTACCCACTTCCATGTATTTTAGAACAGATTTGAATGGTTTTATGTTATGAAACCACCAATATTTTTCAACAATTGGGCATCATTTCATTCATTTTCAACAACATTTCGATAGATATTTCCAGAGATTAACGATAAAACTACACATTGTCTCAAGAATAAAGTGTGTAAATTTTAAATATAGAGATTATAAAGAGATATGTGATCATTTAAGGAGGTAAATAAAATCAATTTCAATAAATATTTAAAATAAAACAAGTTGATTGGCTCTGCAGGTTCTTTATTTCCTCATTCAGCCTCCTGAGACGCAAGTCTTTCCCTGAAATGAAGCTGATTCATGAGCTGCACCCACATTACGAAATCCCGGCTTCAATTTGTTCTCTTTTCCAAAATACACATTAAAACCTAAACAGGTGTTTTGGAATTAAATGATTAGTATATTTTACTATATAGCTTTCTTCCAAGGGAATATAGTAAATATGATGATTTTGTCTATTTTTATTCATATTAATAATTAACAATGAGTTGACGGAGCTAATCGGTGTGTAAGAGTAAAAACCTTCACAGGTTTCTTTCCTCTGCACCAAAGAGCTTCAGACAACTAAAAATAAACAGAATTAAGTCACAATAGGTGATATGTTACTTTATTTAAATAAGCACAGGCACTGAACAAGCCAGTCCCATTTGCATTATAATACTGCTGTAAATATTTACAGCTGCACTTGTTACTCACATTTAAATGACATTTGCAAAGAGCTGCATGGCTTATCTTAGTTATGTGACCACTGAACATTTAAGTATTTGTATTAACTGATTTAATCAGTCCGAATGAACACAAGGCCTTAAAAGGCAACAGCTTTTTTAAGGCAGTCAGACAGTATAAACATGGACTGAAAAAAGTTTAAAGGTGGTTTCATTTGGTTGCTTTGCAAAAAGAAAAGTAAAGCAAGCTTCCATCTAATATTTGAACCCAAAATATGCTTTCTGAACATCCTCAATTTGAAGAAATAGAGATTCCCTCTGAACAACCAGGCAAGCTAGTCACAGATTTAGAAACAACCAGCACTCTGCACGTCGTCCAACTGGATACCAGTGCCCGACAGCTGTGGAACATCCACTATGAGAATGGTAAATGGCCTGTATTTGATATAGCGCCTTCTAGAGTCCTGGAACCCCCCAAGGCGCTTTACAACACAATCAGTCATTCACCCATTCACACACACATTCACATGCTGGCGGAGATGTAGCCACAGCTGCCCTGGGGCGCACTGACAGAGGTGAGTCTGCTGTACACAGGCGCCACCGGTCCCTCCGACCACCACCAGCAGGCAAGGTGGGTTAAGTGTCTTGCCCAAGAACACAACAGCAGCGACAGACTGAGTGAAGCTCGAACCTGCAACCTTACGATTATGGGGCGAGCTCTTAACTCCTGTGCCACCGTCGCCCCAGGAAAGAAAAGGGCCCTTTTCTGTTTAGTCACAGCTCTGCCATCTTAAAACATCTCTAACACTCTCAAAATAAATCACATCAGTTCAAGTAAAACACTTTTATTACCCTTAAAGCAGCTTGTACACAAACACGTAATGTAGCGAACTTCCCAGAATCCTAACACAACATTCTCACTGCCAATCGGACATCCATACTCACCATATAATCACAGATAGGAGAAAAGGCGTATGTGCCACACACGTAAATTGTAGTGTCGTTCACACTGTGCAGAGTTCGAATGTAGTTACGACACTCCACCTGCAACAAGATCCAGCAGAGGGAATGCCAAGGTCAGACAAACACAAACATGACTGTCCCACACACACACACACACACACACACACACACACACACACACACACACACACACACACACACACACACACACACACACACACACACACACACACACACAGTGGGAGCACAGGCCAAGCTGCTGGTCAAAAGGTCAAGGATGAGCACGTGGCGTTTCTCCTTGTGCCTTTATTTGGAGATTCAGTGCACAGTTACAAGCAAAGCACTTCAAATGGACCTCTATGTAAAAGACTTAAAAAGGAAAAATAAAATACTCCCATATAAATGATTTACTAATGTACAGGGAGAGACTGCCAGGGGGAGGACACTGGTCCTTTAACTCTGTTTCTGTGCACTGGAGGGAAAAAAGATAGATTTTGTTTTGAAAGGGGTGACATATACCTCAGGGTCCTTTCCCTTGTTTGCACACTCCCTCTGCTTCTCCTCAGTAACTGGCCAATACACCTGCAACAACACAAGGAAAGTTTCCTGTTAAAGCGTGCAGGAAGGATGGTGTCACCACGCAGCAGCGTATCTCCTACGTTTGTCTAACATAAGGAGTCGTTCCTCCTCAGCTATCACTGTTGGATCACAACAAGTCCAGAATAACAGGTTCTCACTCAGTTACCTAGCAAAAAATGAGAACTAGTCTAGATTAAATAGGAAAAAAACTAGAATATAATGATCTGGAATTTTTCCAGTCTGTGAAATCCAACACCCTTTGGTGCTGACTTCAAGGCTTTTCTGTTTTTACAGCCATGAGAGGTTTTGTAATTTAAAAAAGGAGGAAAGAAAAAGGAAAATTCTTCTTTGACTCTGCAAAGAAAGGTTACCTTTTACATTTAGTATTCAGATTCAGTTTTATTTCCACAAGATTGCTAGTTTGGCCAATGTAAACATAAAGCAATTAATTGTTCTATATTTTATATTTGAGAATGGTTTCTCTCTTTTAACCCTCCCACTGTCCTAATGGGTGTGACCCCGCGAGGAAAGTTGACCATCGAGCAGGGTTGATGGTTTATCCCTTGAGGTCCATGAAAATGGCAGGGGTGAGGAGTGAGCACCACCTCACCCCTGCCACATGGACCTCAAGGGATAAACCATCGATCCTGCTCAATGGTCAACTTTACTCGTGGGGTCACCCATAAAGACAGTGGGAGGGTTAATAAAAGCATTATCTTGCATAGGGAACCTTTTCATAAGCCACCAAGCCCTGCAAGTCATTGAGAACGACTATCAGCGGTTTTGAAGCGTGAAACGAAAACCTGTAGTCTGCCAGCAGAGCCTGGGAGCAGCTGAGTACTTAAATATTTAACTTTAAACCAAATAAAGAAAAGTGGGGTTCAGCAATTGTGTAAGTAGAAATTTTACCAACTTCAAATGGGACATCACTCTGCAGCCCTCTGCAGACCAGAAACAGCACTTAACAGTTAGGTGGAGCGGGTAGGTGTCCTAGGGGGGCGCTCTTTACCTGCTTATTGGCTGTTAGCCATTATCTGTACTTATAGCTAAAAAGAGGCTAGCAATTAGCTTGATCAGTTCCAACCATCACTACCAAACACAAGAAGAAGGAAAAAGGTGTTTGCTTTTTTGTTGGCATCATGGTGGAGCCTGGAAGTAAAAGTCAGATAGTAATGTCTTTGGAGGCGAAGCAAGTGGCTAAACCCAGAGTAAAAATCTGCACTGCCTACACTCGTTTAACCCCCAAATTCCACTACCTCCGCTCCGCTCCGGTCCGCCCCCGCCTTCCGCAGCCGCTCGCTTCCGAACTCAATTTTTACTGGTACGAGCGGCTCCGCTCCGGTGCGGAGACCTGAGGGGGGCAAACAAGCATGCGCGGGATTTTCAAGCTCTTGCGATACAGTCCGAGCAATAAACGCGGAAGTTAGATCCAAACACCCGTTGTGTGGGAGAAGCATCGGCATGAGCTGTTTAGTCTGCCCATCATTTGTGTTGAGAGATCAGCAGTGTTTGGATCAACAAAGTGTGACTGCTTTGATAGTGGAAACTGTATTTATGGCTTACTTTTGTGCATTTAAACTTCAGCCCCCATTGATAGTTGTTAAAAGTTGTTAAACCTGTGCATATGAAACAAAAAACGCCTTTTGTTTATCGATTTATTGTGAAAAACGGAAGTTGTGCTCGCTCCTTTTCCTGTTGGGCCGTTGTGATTTCTGTCCATTTACTGCGGAGGTGCTCCGGCGTCCGGCGAAAATAGGATCGATTCTATTTTTGCCGGATGCCGGAACAGAGGGCGGCGCACGGCGCCGCACTGCCGGAGCACGGCCGCAATAGTGGAATTGCTCTGATTGACTACAACGGGACCGATTTTGCTCCGGCGTTCGTGTCGGAGCGGAGCGGAGGTAGTGGAATTTGGGGGTAAGGAAGCTGAAGGAGGCCATGAAATCACGGACTGATGGTGACCTGCGCAGCTTTGTTGCTACTGGGTTGTATGCAACAATATTTTTTGCCCAACATTGTGGATCATTTTAATTTGTGGCTTATTTTGTAAGACTTGGCCCATGTGAGTGTTAGCTCGTTGTTAGCGCTAGCTACAGCAGGCTCCTGCAGGGTTGTTAATGTCAGTTGTAATTCCATTTTCAACCAGTAGGTGGAGAAGCTGGAAATTGTTATGTGTTAAGCCTGATTTATACTTCTTTGTCTTTGGTGGTTTGGAGACACGCAACGCCATTTTGCGTTGGCGCACGGGCTCACAGAGGGTGAAGCAGACAGGCCCAAAATTTCAAACATTCGTCGAAAGCAAAGTCCTGTAAATTTGTCAACAGCACCATCATTGCCCCATTAAAAAGTAAAAAGATATTTAGTGGCAGACACAGAATTGAAAACGCCTCGTGGAAAAAGTCCAAAAATATGAACGTTTATACACCCGTGACTGAAGGAGTACAAAATACAGAGCAAACGTGGAAGGAAACGAGGGGAAACGTGGGTGTAGAGGTGGAGACCGCATGAAGAGGTGGAGGACAAATTTGTCTGTTATAAAGTCTCTGAAATACATAAACACATTAGTAAATACACCATCGTGGACCGGATACATGAGTGTTATGGTGGCAGGATGTCACAGAATAGCGCTACACCCTCTGCTGTCCTGGCGGGGAATTGTTTTGCAACACTCCGCTGCCTGAACAGAAGTTAGCATGTGAAAACCTTTCCGACGTGCGTCTCTCCTTAGTGAAGCTCACAGAGAACTATAAATCAGACGATACTTTAAAAAATTCTGTACTTAGTTAATAATCAAAACTGGTATCGATGCTCAAAACCAGAATCAGTTCATTTCTAGTGCCAGTTTATTTAGTTCATTATAATCCTATATTTAATCTTTTAAATCTATTTGAATAACTGTTTATATTAAACTCACAATTAGAAATTTACCAAAAGATGGTCTCCAGATCATTTATCATATATTTTCATCTTTCTCAAACAGCAATGACCAGTAGCGGTTTTAGGCACGGGCAGACAGGGCAGTTGCCTGGGGCATGACACCAAAGGGACGCACAAGTGCTGAGTAAAAAATAAAAAAGAAAGAAATCTGCGCCGCACCGAGGTTTTCTATTATCTGTCATATCACAGTGTCTGGATTGGAAACAGCAAGTTGGCGCCCCCTGCAGCTGCAGGCGCTCCTGCTGACTGAGAGGGTTCGGGTGCACCGTGCGTGTATGACGAAGAGGAAGGGGAGGGGCGCGGTGGGGGAATTCACCTCTGGGTCTTTCCCAAATGAAATGAGCGGGGTGGGGGGGCTCAAAGGGGGCCTCGCCCGGGGAGTAATTCCATATAGAACCGCCACTGGCAATGACAACTTTGGTAATTTTTCATTAAGTGCTAAATCACACTAACAACTCACAGAAACACAAGTTCTTTAGAAATGAAAAAAAGGACTCCCGAATCAGCCTAAATTGTCTTTGGTGGGTCAAAAATCGGTATCGACCCAAAACCAGAAATGTTTCAGAGTCATGAACATTTTTTACTAAATGATTTCAGTTTAAATCTCAAAATAACTGTTAGGAAGAAGTGTTTCCTTTAAAAAAAGTTATCTATTGTGTTTATTAATCTTTTTCTAAACCGAAGAAGATGAAAAAAAATAAATCTAACGAGGACCAGTTCGTTATTCTCCTCCACACTTTCGTGACCTCTCTGAATTCTGAAGCCAGTCCAGCCTCGAGCTGCTCGCTGGATATTTGATCAGCTCGCTCTGCCGCTGCAGTAAAACATCATAAAACTCAACAAAGGTTTAACTTTCTAGCCACAGCATTTTATCAGTCAGGATAAAGCCAGATAAAGGCTTCAGCAGCCTACTTTGTAGTTCTGGTGTTAATGCATAACCGCTCTGCAGACCGGCGCTTGTTGGCTGCTTCAAACAGCCGTTTCTGCTGATGAGAAACCTGCACATTTGGCAGAAAGATTTTCTCTCCTCAGGTTCTTACCGCAGACTTTTTGTCTGAGATGTTGCTGATATCCAGAGCGTAGATGGCCTCTCTGGCCCCCAGCAGCACCACGCCCACGTCATCTCTGATCAGCATAGTCGAGTAATTGAAGATCCCATCTTCTTTGAACAACTTCAGGTCACCTAGACAGAAATATGTGCATTAGGATGCAGTGATTTAACCCCCTCTTCTATAATAAAATAACAGTCTATTCAATTGTGCTGCTGGAAAAATGACTCCGCAGCAAAATGATCATTTATTGAGAAACATGTTTCTGTAAATGAAGCAGCTAGAGATGCACTTTTAGATCGTTCGTCATAGGTAAAATATTCAAATGCATGCAGTGCATGAAGATGCTGCAACTTTTGGAGGATTTGTGACTTACTCGCGTAGGGGACAGTCTTTCGTGGGACACAGTACTGAGAGCTGAGCACACAAAAACAAAGATGGAGCATCAATCCGCTGACAGTGATCAGGGCCGACAGAAGAGACATGGTTCAGAGTCTAGATAGGTCAAAGTGTCGAGGAGCTGCGCAGTCCAGCTCTGCTGCCGAAGCACCAAATCAGAGAAGGAGGATGGTCCAAATGCTGGACACGTGTCTCTGCAGCAGGAGTCCCTCTGAGATGTCTAACCAAGACTGTAGAGAGCAGATCAGCCTGCTTTGGTGCAGCTTGAAGTTGGCCGGGTGTCTATGTCGGTGTTAGCCTCCAGCATAGTGCTAATGAGCTGCTGGTGTCCTCTCTGGAAGGAGGAGCAGGAGCCATGCTGCCTGGCTAGAGCTGAGGGATGCCCGAGGAGCTCATTTTCACGCTTCTGCAAAGGATACAAGCACATCTATGAAATAATTCAACAGAAACGACTGGCTTTATTACTGAGGTTGCACATCTTGGAAAATTTATTTTTAAAAGTGAGTTACGCAGCCATTTTCCCTCTTCTCTACCTTATTGCTTTCCACTTTTCCTATGATGTGCTTGAAGGTTGGTGGGGTAATCATTATGCTGGGCCATGATAATCCTGCTTATTTCAGTGACTGAAATGTAGGAGCTGCTGTTTCCATTTCTTTTTGTCACCAGCTGCCAAACTAATACAAAGAGGGAAGGGAACTTAAAAGAAGCTCGCCTTTGAGCATATAGAAATCTGGTCTCCAACAAGGGATCAGGAGAACTTTGAGATGCTCTCAAAAGGCACAGATTAAAAAGAAAGTGATCAGAACTTGAAGCAGGAACTAACAAGAGAACTGAAAAGGAAAATGTAAAAAAAATAAAAAGCATTGCATTTGTTTAAAGCAATTCTACATTTTAAGGGTTTACACACAATAAGTTCTCCCAGAGAACTTTACAAAGGAAACTGGTGTCAAGTTAAGCTCTGCAGAGTGCCATGTGGCCTCCAACCCCCACTCCCTCTCCCTCTTCCTCCCCCCCACTCTCAGTATCTTCCTGTCCTCCCTGATAAGAACCTGCTTCCTCTGGGCTCAGCAGGAATCAGGCAGCAGTGGGGTATCCGTTCAGGTTTGGGCATGCATGCACATCACGGTCATTCTCCGCTCTCTCCCTCTCCCTCTCCGAGTGTCACCGCTACTTTAGCGCGCTCGTATCTGTTTTGACTAAGTGAGCAATGCGGCCTCATTCAAAATTCATCAAGGCACTTTATCTCAGAGTAACACACAAAGCCAAGTTGGGAGCCGACGTAAAGTGAGGGGAAAAAATACGGTGTGCTCACTCAGAAACAGCAGCAGCACCCCCATGACTACTTTGCAGCTGTTGTTGAGGTTTTAGCTCCCAGAGGAAAATCCACAGCAGATTTTACGGAGGTGCTTCTTTTGAAATACACCACAGCGTCCTCGGCTGTTGACAGAAACGACAGTTTCCTGGAGAAGCAGTTCAACCTCCCCCTTCGTGCGTCTGAGCAACCTCATTATTAAATAACTGCATTTTGCAGCCAACTACCACGCTCACACCTTGTTGTTACACCTGACACAGCGGGACGAGCTGCCGCATGTCATCCGTTGTTAAAACACCAATGTTGTGCATGTGCTCCCCCCCCCCCCCCCCCCCCCCCCTCAGGCCGCAGGGATGAGCCCCACAGCTGAATGGGACGGCTGGGAGTTGTTTTTGCAGTTTTTGACATATCGCTCTGAACAGTGCAGACAGATGGGTATGGCTACAATAATAGATGCCCCCACGCTTTTCCTCCTCCGTTTATCCAGAGACACGGGTGAACGAGGACTTTACAAGTCATGAACAGCTGAGTATCTAGTAAAATGTGGTTCTTACGCTCTACCTGGTTCCCTAAAAACACACCCCTGACATACTGCACTCACACCACGGATCAAATACTGGCATCAGATATATGATATCCTGACTTGTATGATTAGATCAGGTGTGGTGAGGATGAGCTCACTGAGTTTTGAGTTTGTTTTTGACCTAAATGTTAAATAATACAATCCTAATGTTGATGCCATGTCTGTGCTACACCCAAGGTCTTACACTTGGAAGGAGAAATTAGTTCAAGGACAATATGAAATTTGAAGACTTCTTTTATTATGATAAAGTTCCTGTTTACCCATGTGTCTTGGTGCGCTGCAACTGATTACATTTACACTGATGACCGTAATATTAAAAGTGAGATTAAAAAAAACCTGAAAAACAGACACAATTTTTAAGTTTTAATCGCACGCTGCCAATGAGAGGGGCTTTTTGTCCTTGTCTGCATCTGATTTTAATGAGACTTCCAGAGAGTAATCACCACATCCACGTGTACAACTGATTCCATTTGGAGTCATCACCATTCAAGATGGCCGCCACAGCTAATCAAAATTAGCCAAAGCAAACATTTGGGGTGTTAGTAGCTAAGTGCCAAATAGAGTTGCACATGAATACGTGAGTGTGTAATGGATGAAGGACCCTGGGAAGTATGGCAGCTGGTCAACCGGATGGCCCAATAGCCGTTTTCGATCCAAAACGTGATATTGGTGGAGGCTTTTAGACAAATACAAGCGAACCGCTTCATTATTTTTTTTCATCTGCACAATATATTTGTAGCTATACTGTGTTAGAATGTTGTTAATGGGCAAAATTTAAGCTAGTTTGTTTTCCAAATTAGCCACTGCAGCTTTAAAGTGATGATGTGTATTTTCCCTGGCTATAAGGGGCAGTACAAACCTAAATCATTGCAAGAAGGGGATTTTTGTAAGACCTTATCAATGGATGGCCATTAGGGTCAAAAATCCCAGGGAGTGCATCAGACTCCCTTTGATCACTGGCAGCGAGTGAAGAGGTAAATGTGTAAAACAGCATTTATGAATGGTGAAAGATTTGTAACCGTTTGTTACATATCAGTGAATGCATGTTTTCCTCATGGGTTCCCGTAGAAGGAAATATGGAAGCTAATATGGCGTCGCCCAGAGACTGACCTGCTCCTATTTATTTTAGACCCGATTTTTATGGATACCGTAAATCCTCTAATACAGGCCCCGGGCCTGTATTTGACTCAAGCTCATCAAGCTCCAGGCCTTTATTGGAAGGAGGACCAGAATTAGAGGCAGGCCTCTATTTCTATTTGAGCAAAATGAACTAATGGTTCGCTGGAGTTTTTGACAGTTAAAATTGCGCCCACATTTTCAAAGGTAAACACATTTCTTTTAACAACGGTAGTTTCTGCTTCAGCCCTCTCCCCCCTCCCCCGCGCAGCGGCCGCAAACTCACTGATGCGCCTGCAGCCTCTCAGAGTTCCTGCTGCTCTAAACATTAAAATAATTATTTCATTTTCTGTTCCTCACTTCTGATTACCTTCAATGGTGTCTGTTTGTTGCAACCACCAGGTACAAAAACTAACTTGTTTTTATTTGACTATTTTTCTGTCCTGTATCTGTTTATTATCTTCCTGCATCTCCTCTCAATCCTAAAGAAAAACTGCTACCTGGGTTCATATATATTCACCTTATGAGTTACCTTTGAACTGCAGTTCTAAAAGATCTACCGACCGCAAAAACAGCGGAGTGCTCCCGGCCACATCAGTTAGGTGCGTCACTGAGGACAAAACAGGTGATGCGCCCCGCTGCACAGCAGTGAAACGCATCCGGCACAAATAAAAGAATAAAAGACAGAAAACATAAAAGGAAATGAGCCGACATGAACGATTGCGTGTTAAATTAGTTTTTGAGGTGGCGACACCTGGTTTGATAATGTTTCTGTGGCCGTGCTCAGGACGCAGATGTCTGTAGCGCGTCAACAATCAGAGCTTTGCATGTGCAAGCTGGTTAAGGTTAGGATGGGGTGACGGGAAGCTTAAATTGCAAGAGGGTAAACGTCACAACTTGGTTAAATGTCCGTTTTACGGCGGGTGTCAGTACCGACGCTCTGGCACAGCGCACTGCCTCCCGACGCGCAGGAGCTTGTCACCTGCTGACAGCAGGCTGCTGTCTTTTCCGAGGACTGCATCTTGCCAGTCATTATCACGTGACAGTGACTAGTCGATGACAGGTGTAAAAAGTCACTATAGAGCGGTGAAGTCGACTAGTGACTAGTTCATACAACCCCTGCTACTGCTCCCCAGAGTGTTCTGCAGCATAATCAGCACGTTCTCTTTGAACTTGATATCAAATTTTCGCCTCCTCTTCGTCTCCGCACGGTTAAAGTTACCCTCGCGGTCTATCACTGGCAAATCAAAAGTGAGACGGATGACACAACCGCCCCCAGTACTTGCTTGTTCCACCCGGCCACAATAAAAAACAGGCCATTTTTCACCTCCGCCGACTCCGACACCGGCCAAAATATGATACCCGGCAGTTAATTAAATACAGGCTAATATTAGAGAATTTACGGTATATGTTACAAAGCCGCCTTTTTTCCAACAACTGTGCATCATTTAATTCATTTTCAACAACATTTTGTTGGATATTTCCAGAGATTAATGGTAAAAACTACACATTGCAACTTTAACTTGAAATTTTTGATTTTAGGAAGTTAAAACTTCCATCTGCTACAGTTATTGTTAATGTGAATTAGCACTTAGCAAAGGTGCTAAAGGTGAGTTCACAGATAAAAATGTCGAACCTTCCTCTGTAGCTTGGGAAATGATGTATTCATGGACCAAAACACACACACACACACACACACACACACACACACACACACACACACACACACACACACACACACACACACACACACACACACACACACACACACACACACACACACACCTAGATCATGATTTTGCAACATGACATGAAACTGCAGTTTTTTTTCCACGACTTACCAAAAACAGCTGTACTCCATCATTTCTCAACAAAATTATTTCAGTTTAAAAGTTGGGATCAAAGGTGGAGAATGAGGTTCTCCTTCAACAAAAAGCTTTTTTGCACTTTTAAGTGATGTATGAGTTTGTATCTGTTTGAGATAAATGCTTCATTGTTTCCACCAACTGCTTTCATTAGGGCGTTGCACGACTCGGCTCAAGAATCGGACTTATCTTTATTTCTTGGAATAAAAATATCTAAAAGGTCTTTCAGGTCATCACAATTATTAACTATTTTTAAATAATTTACACTTATCTACTCACTTCAGAAACATGGTGCAGCTTTGTGTTTGTTTTGGGATTTGGCTTGAGGCTAATTTTAGTCAAAGATAAAACTCACAAGAGCGTTAAACTTCTGCTGCAGAACAAAACACCTAAAATAACAGAATTGATTTAAATTTTTATTTAGTAAGTAAATATATGCAAATGTTGACTCATTTTAAGACTTTATAAATGTAGTAAAATCTTTATGGAATAAAAATGACCTTGGACAATAAATAAAAGAGGAAAGAGATTTTTTTAATATATTTTTTTTACTTTAGACGGCCAGATATGAGACACGTTAGAATATTAATTCATTTCCTCTGCCATTTTTAAATCGGGACCAACTCAAACATTTCATATTTGACTTAAACATTGTAGAACACAGTTGTGCAACTTTACCAGACCTAATGGCGTACTATTAATATCTTACATTACACCATGACTTCTACTCTTTAATGGAACACCTTAAAACCCTTAATGTGATTTATTAATACCTGCAGACTTGAGCAGACTGGGTTCAACATCACATATTAAATGATTTATTAAAGCAGTGAACATCTTATAACAGATGTTTTAGCTACTTTTATTAGCTAAAATGTAAAGTTTTTGATATCGTGTTGCTTCCTCAGCCTCTTACAGCCAAAACAACATCCCCTCAGGTATGTTCTCTCAGACTCTGCATCAGGTGACACTTTAAGACAGGTGTGAAATTTGTTTTTAATCTTTTGTTTGAAGGATCAAAGTTGTTCCAGTGTGGCCAGATAAACCTGCTGTAGAACCTGTCCATAAACTCACAGCAGCTCACTTCAGTGCCTCTAGTAAAACAAAAATACCACAAACGTGTTTGGGACTATGACAGAAAATGCATTTTTATTCTCTAGAAAGTGACATTTGGAGTTTGTCGAATGACAAAAAACAAGAGAGTGACAAAAAATGGTTCCTTCGCATTCTGCATGGTGGCGCAGTGGTTAGCACTGTTGCCTCGCAGCACAAAGGTCGCAGGTTCGAAACTCGGCTGTGGCCTTTCTGCGTGGAGTTGCGTGTTCTCCCCATGCATGCGTGGGTTTCCTCCGGGTACTCCGGTTTCCCCCACAGATCACAACATGCCCTATAGGTTATAAATTGTAAGTCGCGTTGGATAAAAGCGTCTGCTAAATAAATAAACATAAACATCCTGATTCTCCTGGATGTGAACGTCAGCATGTGTGCTGGTGGGTTTTTGTTCATCAAACTGCATGTGAACCCATAGCTGAGGTGTTTGGTCCTAGAGCTCAACCAGTGTCAATTTAATATAGCGTAATATTGTTTTTGGATGGTAAAAAGTGCAGGGGTCAAAACTTGACTTTACGTCCATGGCTGAGAAAGCCCTGCAGCGGTATCGCCATACACTCCAACCTCTAGAATCGTGAGGATATTTATAGCTGTAATGAGAAAATAAATTCTTACTTTTACAAACCTGACTCTTCCCTTGAATCAAGACGAAGTGTTCTACAATCCCTGAATTAACAAAGAATCCTAGAATCTTCTGATTAAACATCCAAAGACCAAGCAGGTTGATATTCTATATTTATATAGAATATCACAGCTTATTGGTCATAAGTAGAGGTAATATATATAGCCCAGTCCTTTCTGCACGTTATCAAAAAACCACTATGGCAGAATGTCAGCGAAAAAACAAAACTCAACAAAGCAGAAACGAGCACAGACATGCAAAGTGTTTTTTGTGTCAACTATGTGAATCATAACACTTGGAAAATAACTACAAGTAGTGAAACAGCTGGAGTAAACCACTTCCACAAAGAGCCAGGTGTTTTCTTGCAGGATTGCTACACCGTTCCGTGACAAAGGGGCGAGGCTGTAACTGATTTACATGCACGGTTGACTAACTGCTTAACAGGTTTGACAGTAGTTATTGGCTCCTTGCCCGTTTTTCGCCTGTTGCTCTTCAACGGTGGAACGGCTGGTAAATGCACGGGCCTAAACAGGAAAACGGGGGTGGGGGGGGGCTCACCTCTGACACTGCCACAGACGCTGTTGTGTAACATTCACTGGAAAACACTGCCCAGTTCAGTGTTGGGTTGTGTTTTTGCAAACTCATATTTCATTTAAAAATAACAACAGTGACAGCAGGTTGTCCTCTTATTTTGATATGCAGGAGAGCTGTGTTCAGCTGAAGGCAACACTTGAAAAACATGCTGTGTGTAAAACGTTGAAACCTGCTGCGACACTTCTCATTAGCACGAAGCCCTCAGATGACTAACAGTCATTAAAGGCAAAACAAAACAACCATTTCAATAAGATCCTCCCCACCATCCCTCATCATCCACGAGTCAAGTCTGCTTAGGTGTAAATGTGTATTTGCAGGAAAAGAAAGATCAAAAAACACCCTGGCAGGTCTCAGCAGGACTTGTGGCGGCGGGGGGGTGGGGGGGGTGGGGTTATGTGACAAATGAGAATCAGCTCAGATTTAAACCCAAGACATATTTTATGTGTAATTTTAGGATTAATTAGAAGGGTCATGGCCTCTTAGGATAATTTACAATAAAGTGGCAGTGTGTAGTATTCTAGCGCTAGGGGGCAGTACATACATCTCAGGGTAGTTTTACACCAAATCGCCGCTAGTTAAAAAGAAACATTACGGTAAATGTCGTTCCCTGTGGAGCAGAAGGCATGCAACCTCAGCGTGACTCCTCAGACTTTGATGGTCCTTCAGTTAATTCCATAGAAAGAAAGCAATGCTGACGCTAGTTTTCTGTCACTGTAGTTTACAGATCTGCTAGAGTCCTGCACCCGCCAGTGACGTCATCATTATACGGCAATACCACTGGGCCAAAATACATTGCATCTCTTTTTCTGTTCTTTCACATAGGTTTTGGAAAGAGATTAGCAGTTTTGTTATTAAATTCATGTTTCTTACTGCCTAAATGTTTTTGAACATGGTAACGTTGTAAAGTCGTATATCCAGCCATTATCTAGTGTGACGTCATCAGAGGGCGCAGGACCATGAGCCGGTTACAAGTAAACATGCCGTCTAATATGGTGTCCCCCAAAGGCGATAGACCCGCACCCTACGTACTTTAGACCAGTGTGTTATGGTTATGTTACAAGGCCTCCAATATTTTCCAACAACTAGACATCATTTTATTCATTTTCAAACAACATTTTGATAGACATTCCCAGAGATTAAATACAAATATGGACTAAATGTCCATCTGCACAATTACAAAGCTTAAAAAAATCTAGATTTGACAGTTATATGTTCTGATTGTGTTAGGGAACACCTCTGTTCTCCTGTTCTGACAGCAGCAGACCTGGTACCATATCAGAGCTTAAAGGGGCATTATGGAAGTCTGACAGCCAAAACATGTATAGAAATGATAAATGTCTTCTTCATACATTCTCCTGCAATGCCCTGGTCCTGTAGAATGAGCCCTGGCATTTTTACTGTGATTGCCTGTTTTTCTGTAAAATCACAGAAAATAGAGAGATGCTCGGGTCGAGCAGGCTGCTTCATGCGCGTTCACGTTCAGCCATAGCCCGTAGCATTTGCTATCCGTAGCTTTAGCAGCAGAGAAAGAGGCAGTGCCACTTTGTCGCTGTTCCTAACGCCTAGTGACAAAGCTAGCTACATTTCTGAGGACCCTTAGCTACTTTCTGAAGAACTTTCTTCTAGATATTTCCTGCAAATTAGCAACAAAATAGCCATTTTCGCTCCGAACCGTTCTTTGAATGTTGTTTTAGCTGTCATCAAGGATATAAATGTTACAGATACCAAAATCATCAGTGGTGGTTTAGCTCATCTAGTTTAGACGTTGGACTCTCGTGTAGAAGACCTGGGTTTGATTCTGGATGTGAACATAGTTTATTTAGAGTTTCTTTTTTACATTAATGGTATATTTCTTTACAGTAAGATGCCCACATTTTTATTTGAGACTCGCCGAACGGCATTGAATTCAGAGATAAAAAAGATGTGGGTTCAACTTTCATTTTGGAACAATTTTTCAAGCAAGGGAAGGGAATGATCTGAGCATGCAGGAGGACTGACCGACCCATCATAAACCTTCGTCGGCTGTGCTGAAGAGAAAGGTACAGAACCAAATTATTTAATTAATTAGCTGCACGTTCTCCTGTCCTCTGTCCTCCGGGCCACACACACACACACACACACACACACACACACACACACACACACACACAAGGGGCTGTCAGCTCTCAGAGCTCTGTGAAGCTGACCCCTGTCAGACCTCTCAGCGACTCTAGCTGATGAAATCAGTGAAGAAGAAAACACAACTTCTAACACAGTTTGATCAAGACTTCTTAGAAGTCTCTCCGATGCTGTGGTGTGTGAAGCAACCCCCTTTTATAGGTGTGTGTGTAAGAAGAGCTCACCCTGCCGAGCATGCATCGGCTCCAGCTCAGACCACAGAACAGCACAGTGCTGTCTGGGACTACTGAGACAAGTGAACCCCCCTGGGAAAGTTCATCAACTAAACGTTTTGCTATTTAACCCATCCACAGCCAACATGTCTGACTTTACCCTGTCCTGTTCAGAATATAAAGGAGCTCAGACAATTCGAGCATTTGCACGTTGTAGTTATTTTGTCTTATTGAAGCACTGAACAAAAATACATAAATCATATTAGTACGAGGTTCTCGATTTTACTACAATAATATCACTATCTGACATTATGTCATTTATGGATAAAGATGGATGAAAACATGCAAAATACAAGTGTGTTGACGTTTTTCTTCCTGGTGAGGAAAATAAATAGTGTTGAGAGAAATGTGAAATTCCCTTTTAAAATATTTTGTAACCAAAACGCAAATTTGAGGAAAAACTGTAAAAATTCTAAATTTGGTCCAGAGGTTGATTTGGACATTTTAACTTCCTGACTTAATTTAACAAAATTAAAAGAGTCTGCAGTTCGCCCCAAGAGCTAGTGATCTGGCAATCCTCCAAGACGTTTCTCCCAGTGAAAACCAATCTGTACCATGTAGTAACGGTTATGAATATCCTACTATGTCCAGCTCCCCTCTGCTATTATTAGATTAGCATATCCCATAATCTCTACCTCATGGAATTATTTGGAGTGCGTTGCCTCTGCTCCTTTATCTAATTCCCACAGCAACTGCGTCCTTCGTGGAAAACAAACAGAAAACCCCAACAGCAGCCCCGTGGGACCACCTAAACCTACACAAGTCGGTAAAGTCTCTAACTTACCGGGAGTTGTCGGTATTCCCTCCGATATTCAGACCGAGCGACGCGGAGCTCCGTGTTTTTGGAAGCTTTTCCTCCGCTCCACCTGTAACGCTGAGCCCAGCTCAGCGCAACACACACCTCAGTAATCCAGCAGGGAGCAGCCAGTCAGCGCCTGCTGGTCACGTGACTCGCTACCTTTCCTTATTTAAAAAAAATCCACTCCGCTTCCCAGCCAATCAGATCAGTAGAATATACTACCTAATTTTTACTTCAGAGTGGTTTGTTTTGATTAAATGTGAATGATTCAACACTTTATTAACCCTCCCACTGTCCTAATGGGTGTGACCCCACGAGGAAAGTTGACCAGGATGTGGTGTGGGTGAAGGGTACCGAATTCGGTACTTTTTAAGGTACCGACCGAATTCCATAGTTCCGACCGAGCACCGATTCACGTCATTTGAAACGGTGCCTCGTTTCGGTACCCGTCCATCATAACGAGAACTTGCCAAGACAGCTGCGCATGCGCAAGAGCGTTTTGTCGTCGCTTGCTGTGAACCAGTTGTAAACAGAGCAGCATGGTAGAGAGAACGCACGCTAAAGCTTGGGTCCACTTCACTAAATGTGATGGGTAACTGGATGATGAAACCAGCGACAACTATCTAAGTGAGACATCCTCATCTTAATCTGCTCCGGCAGGTAAATATAATTAGCTTGATATGTTAGCTTCCGTTTCGCTAATGGTGCGTTCGCTTTCTCCTCGTAACTCCGAAGTTTCAACTAGAACAACATGAACGCGCTCTAAAGTTTGGCTTCACTTTACTAAATGTGACGGGTAAAGACGAAACCAGTGACGATCTAAGTGTGAGGCATCGTTTTAATCTGCTCCAGCAGCTAAATAAACTGTTTAAGATATCGTTAGCTTGATATGTTAGCTTCCATTGCTACCATTGTTATCATCTAATGGTGCGTTTGCTTTCTCCTCGGAAATTCTCACTTCCCAGTAGGAAAAATCAAATGAAAAAAGATGGCAAAAGGAATGAAGATACACAGTAAATTTAGTTCACAGTAAAGATGTTTGCTTCAGTTTAATTATCAGCTTATAAAACTACAAGGACAATGTTAAAATACAAACAGTTGTATGTTATTTATCGTGATATTTATCAAATATTGTTATATATTGAGAAAAAATATATATTTAATTATACAAGATAATTAAAATAATAAACACTCAAAAGTATCGAAAATTGGTACCGTTAAGTACCGGTATCGATTCGTAGGTACCGGTAATTAGTTCCAGATCGATTCAAATGTCAAAGGTACCCATCCCTATCCAGGGTGATATGGTGTCCACTCCTCACCCCCCTGCCACATGGACCTCAAGGGATAAACCATCAACCCTGCTCAATGGTCAACTTTCCTCGCGGGGTCACCCATAAAGACATTGGGAGGGTTACATACTAGACCTGTTATCACAAACACACTCCAGCCAAAGTTAACATATTGAATCAGTTTTTATTTCATCAGTTTCAAGTACAGGCATACATTTCATGAAAATGCTATAATACATTTATTATTATATGAAACTAAAATGTTATTATTTATCATAAAAAGCTGATTCACAAATCATCAGTACAAACTAATAGAAAATACCTCAGTGGTTGAGTCCCCGTGCGTCCCCTAGTGGTTCATCACAGGTACTCCACAAAGCCTGAACTTTATATAAAAACGTTTGTAAAAGTTCCCCTCGTGGTAGGTGGTCCGTGACGTCATCAGTGTTTACATCTCCGGGTTCCTTGCTCGTACCTCCTGGAGGGACTGGGGGTCCTCAGGTCTTCAGAGGATGGTTTGTTCTTCAGGCTGGCCACCTGCAGCCCCGGCCTCGGAGACGGCTGCTTTTTCACAGCAGCGCGAGTGTTGATGTAGATGGGTTGTTCTGTGTGAGGGTACAAACAAAAATCTGGGTCAGCACAAACAGGCTGCAAGAAGAACCTGTAAGGTCCTTATGGGAGAAAATTATGTGCGAAAATGTATGGTTGATCAAGATTTCTGTGATTTAATTGAGATTGTAGTTGAAATACATTTTTAACATCCGTAAATAACAGACGTGTATAATACACGCTTTATCTAATTATTTATTAAATAATTGCAAAATGACTCAAAAAATAAAACTGACTATAGTGGCAAATATAATGACCAACAATCTGCAGGTCAGTTTTACATATCGTTTATATATTTTTTCTCCTAAGTTTAATTAAAACACCTGGTGCAAGTCTGTCTGAGCCTAATGTGTTCTCTCACTTTACACGTGGCTAAAGTTTTACATAGTTCACCCCAGAGTAAAATCTGTCGGGATTAACTCGAAGAGATTTTATTGAAATATTATAGTTGTATATTTTTTATTTATGTACAATGTATATTTATTTATCAGGGTACAATTTATTAATAAACACACAGACGAAAAATTAAATTATTAATATTTCAGATAGAAGTGTATCAGGATTTGTAAATTTTATGTTTTAATCATAGAAAATATTTTGTTTCTCGTAACCTGTAAACCCTAACAGAGCTTCTGTGAAATAGTTATCTTTATTTGAGGGATTTCATTCAAACAGATTCTGCTCATCGGTCTCCTTTAACTTTTCTCTGATACTTTTGCTCGGTGTCTGGAAATCTTTCTCACAACTGGAAGACACGAATGACCTTTTTAACAGTCATCAATGCATTCTCACAGAAAACTGCATCAATCATATTACAAGTTAAAACTGAACAGTGTAAGATATTAATGTGCACACAAACACGCACGCTCGCTCACATGACTGAAAGCAAATACATGCAAAGTGAAGGTAACAGGTTGAGTATTTAATAATTCTATTATCTAGTGAGACTGGAGTTTTTATATGAACTTGAGTGAGCGATTTATGTTAAGAACTTTTTAAACTACTAAATATTTTCATTGTATTTTTCATGTCTGTGAAGTCCAACTAATAAAAAAAAAACTACAGACGAAAGAAACTTTCACACCCAAAAGAAAAAAGAAAAGAATTGTTGGAGCTGACAGGAAAAGATACAAGAAAAGAATCATAATGACGATTAAATCTTTCATCATGAATAGGCTGTTAAATGGAGCATAACTTATTCTCAAAAATAAGATGTCATTGCAAAAAATTTGTTGACTCATGTACAAACATTTAAGTAAATTATTAATAAAATTGTATTAATCCAAGTTTTTTCTTTTTTATTTGAGGTTTTTAGCAGCCGAAGGTTAAAATACTACTGCCTATGTGTTTATATTTGTACCTTGTTATTATTTAATTATTCTCTTAGGTGCAGCTGCTGCTGTAACAAGTGAATTTCCCCATTGTGGTATCAATAAAGTCTATTCTATTCTATTCTATTCTAATGCCACTGATTGTACCCAAACACTGACCCAGTGTGTAAAACTTACTGGTTTTATTTCTGATGGTTCTAAAAGCAAAATCTGACCTCAGCTCAGACTAGATGTTTCTTATGTTGACTTTTTTGTGGAAAAAATGACAAAAAGTTTCCTGCGTGTAGGTGGCACAAATATTTGTGTCCTACTTCTGCCTTTTGTGCAGAGGGCTGTGGTCGGTGACTGTGGCCACAATGGATCCAGATGTCTTTTTGAACTTGTGCATCTTTATTCAAACCACTGAGGAGCCACAGAGCTACATTTTACTAAGTCTCACTGTTAAACCACACTCACAGTCAAGCCACTGATCAACTTGGCTTTACGCAGTAGTTGTTTCATCTTCTTTGTACAAAAAACAGAAAATCTATTCTCCTTTCTTCTGTTCTTTAAAATGCAAATCCTTGGCTGTGAAATGAATCGTCCACAACTTCTGCTGAAGTGAAATGACTTCATCCCGTGTGACTTTATTGGCCTTTTTATTTCATGGCCTCATTTTTCATTCTCAGTTATCTCTCACTCATCACATGTTTGTACAGTTTGATAATTATTGGAGCTTTCAAACCTAAAAAGGAAACCGCGTACCTCTGCGTCGGCAGCATCTTCTGTGCACAGCACAGATGACCAGCAGGATGAGGAGGAGGAGAACTAGAGAAGACGCTCCTATCACGATCCACAGACTCATATTTTTATGATCATCATTGGGAATCACTGAGGAAAAAGGGCAATATGCTTTGTAATTTTGCATTTGCACAGTTTATTACAAGTCATGAAACACACATCATCAGCATGATAATTATCTGATCCAGCTATTTCTCAAACTTTTCAGTTTCTTACCCACAAAATATAAATTGTGAAGACACAGGATGCCATATATCTCTGATTTGACCACAAATGCTAAATAATTCAGGTCATAAAGGAAACCAACATTTATATGCATTTAAGGCAATTAGTTTGAGTTCTTGTGATTATTATGCTTGAATTATAGCTTCAGTCATTTGTATTTTATTGTGATTGAGGGACACCCCCGTGTAGCTCTCGGTGACCCACAACGGGGTCTCGACCGCAACTTTGGGAACCACTGAATATGTGAAAACAGCCCCCTAATCAGGCGCGTTGCAAGCTTTTCAAAAGTGGGGGGGATGTTGTCTGTGCCTAAAATAATTTCATGTTATTCATCTTGTTAGTTAAATTTCTATAATAGCGGAGCAGGTGCGAATTTTAGACGCGTCACGCATGTCTCCGTTTAAACATGTTTAAACTGTTCAGAATACAAATCCAGACTCTGTCTCGTTGGACTGGTGTAACTAAAGTCTGTACTGAATGAAACTTTACATTAAACCATGTTGAAAAGGTAAAAAAGGGTCCAATAAAATCGTTTTTTCCCCTCATTTACAGTCACGGAGTACAGCGCAGTGCACAGGGCTCTGAGGTTAATCAAGTTTAGTTGTTTCTCTTTGCAACAATCTTCACAGGAAGGCAAAACAGTTAAATGGCAGGTTACAGATATTTCCATTTGACTGTTTATTTTGACGGATGAACTCAATGATGCTGGTTGATTTCCTCCCACTGAAGCGGTCTGGAAACCCGGTCTCTCTGAGGGATGTGTCACATGGAAAATGTTATTTTATGAAATTATGAAAGTTTGGCTGAATAGCGCTTGTTCCCATCTCTAATATGGAGACGCATGACGCATCCAGTCTGAGGCAGAATCGCCTCTTCAGCTCAGAAAGCACCTCTAGAGACATTTGGTCACGCACAAAGTTCATGTGGAGCAGAAGCGGTCGGGCCACGGCAGGTGAAACGTTCCTAGCCTACATGAAGTGAAACTGTTTAATTGTAACATTAATATGTTACTGGACACGCTGGTCTGGTTGGTTAGACCAGTGTCTGAAGTGGAAAACACACACACACACACACACACACACACACACACACACACACACACACAAATTAAAATAATGCTGATAGCGTGGACTAGAAGACAGGTGATGGTTTACGTATTTAAATGATGATCAGGCTGCTGTAAAATGTAATCTCCATCCACATCCAGACAAAATTATCCTCTATTCTAGTTGCTCTGCTCTTGTCTGGGCTGACGGAGCTGACGGTGCGCGCGGCGCGCCTAACTAGCGGCTGCGATGCACATTTTACGCATTTGGAGAGGTGGGCTGGATGCTTTGCTTTTACTGGAAGATGGTCCACTTAACGCACGGGTGTAGACTACATATTAATGACAAATGAATGAAAATTAAATTGTGAGTTTTTACTTCATATTTTAGAAATAAAAATGACGGGGGAAAACATTTATGACGTCTTTTTAAACTAAATTTTCTAGCGCGACCTGCCTGCTTCACTTAAGTCACTGCTTATTAAGGTCCGTCCAGAATTACTGTGGCCCACCCAAAAATGAAAACCTGGCACCGCGCCTGTTATAAACCTCTGCAAATTGTTGTTCTTCACTTTATCAAACTCAGACTTTGTACATTTAATGTCAAGATGTAAAATTATGAATTCAGTCAAGCTCTTCCGTCCCTCCCTCTCCTGCTCTCCTTGAAACCCGACATCGGCTGTCAGAAGCGGGAGGTGAAGAAGGAGATGAGGCAAACAGAGTGAGTGCGACGTAAAGAAACCAGACTGGTGTGGAGGTGAGCAGAACGGCTGGAAAAGTGTGGGTGTTGAATCCCCCACGGGTGCGACGCCCATGCCCCTAATATGCACATTAAAGGTTGTAAAGGTGTGATTATTGTAGGCAGTTGAGAGAACATGAGCCGATGTGGTTACAGTGTTTATTTAGAAGTGTGATCAATAGTTTTCACCCATCAGTCAGATGTCTGGTCTTCTTCATAGATGCTAAACTGACGCTTACAGTGGAAAGTCCCCTCACCTTAGACTGAGGCTATATTTTATCAAATCTGACAATAAATTAGCACAGAAGCACACACACACACCTGGACTCTGTGTTGTTAGTGATGGGACCGGTGTGTTTCCCTTCTCCACTGAAACAAAGCAGTATGAGAAGCATTAATTGCGAGCAAGAATTTTAGGATCCTTTCATCACGTTGAGCTTCAGCACAGCACGGTTTACAGCATGGTGTTACTTCAGCGAGTCTAAGCGAGTTTGTGATTATAGGTCTGAAACTTTACTGTGGCTGTAAGCACAATAAGTCGATGTTCCTGAGTGAATAAATCAGCAAATGACAACAATGAGCTGAAGGTGTATTATTAACATTAATAAACATCAGGATTGCGTCGCGTCTGCCTACGTATACAAAGTGATGTTAGAGATAAATCCTGAACGTTATGGTTAGAGGTAAATGTTAAAATAAATAATTACGGGTCATACTCACCAATTATTTCTGTTCTGTTGCTCGCGGTCTGTGTTAGCACAGGAATCTCTTTTGTGACATTACAGGAGTACCATCCAGCGTTGAATTCAGTAGCAGTTACACTGTATGTACTACTGAAACATAAATCATTTGAACTGCTCTTCAAGTTCTCTGAGGAGGTATGAACATTTGTGATATTCAAGGGGTTTCCATCTGATCCAGAGGGCTGGAAAAGCCAGTTGATCCTACATTTCTCATATCCACTGGTGTTCAAGCAGCAGTGCAAAACCAGAGTGGAGCCGTACAAGACGTTTTCTGATTTTGCTGCATCAGTCAGATTAATGTGGATCTCCTTCAGCATCACCATGGCTGCTCCTGACACTGCGCACATGCACGAGAGAATGTGAGTTAAACTCAGATTAACTTTGATTCGTCAGTTCATCTGCAACGGGAGTCTAAAGGGAAGGTTAATCTCCTCTTTTAACGTTTCACGATTTAAATGAGAGAAAATTCTGTTCGGTTAAAACTCACCTGTGAGAAACAACAGAATCGCTCGTTTCAGCCACATTTCCATTGTCTCATGCGAGAGATGGTGGTCCTCTGAGTCTCATCCTGTCTCAGCTGCCTGTCTCGCTGCACGTTGCGCTGATAGACATGTGTGGGGGTGCGGAAGGAGTGGAGGAGTGGCTTTCTGATAACGTAGAAGGTGTCATGTAACTGGGGGGTGTCTGTAACAGATACACAAACAACAAAAGATGGAAAAGTTTGCAGGCTTTCAAAAAAAAACTGAACAAAAAAAGGAAAAGAAAAATCAGGAGGAAGTATTAACCAAACTGCGAGGAAACATCAAAGCTGTCTGTGCTCTCCCATTTCTGAATGTGAACACCCTGCATGTTTCTGTGGTTTGCCTTGGTGAGGATGTTCACACGCTGAGTTACCATGTGCAGTAAAAGCGTGCAGTGAATGATATGAGGGGTACGTGAAACCCCTGTGGGTTATGGTGCAAGGGTGCTAAAACACATTTCTTTGTGCCACTGCAGCATCTCGATAAAAAAGGAATATTTGGCTTCCTGTGACAAGACACAATCATCTCTGTGGAGCAGATTAACTTCCTTTTTCTTTTCCTACCACATCTACGCTGATGATATTCAGCTCTATATGTCCTTTATGCCACACCAGTTGGACAGGCTGGCTACCCTTGTACTCTGCCTGACCCAGATCAGTAACTGGCTGTCCAGCAACTTTCTTGTTCTCAACGCCAACAAGACAGAGACCCTGATCGCTGCACCCCCGGAACTTCAACCAAAAATCGAGCAGCAAATTGCCTCTTTTTGCCCATCAGCCAAGGCCAACATTAGAAAACTACGAGTTATTTTTGATCCAGCCTTAAGTTTAGACTCACACGTCAAAACCATCTCCCGCTCTTGTTTCTTCCAACTGAGAAACATTTCAAAAGTCCGTAAACTGGTTTCTACTGCAGATCTGGAAAAAATCATCCATGCCTTTGTGTCATCACGCTTAGACTACTGTAACGCTCTTTTTACTGGTCTCAGCAAAACCTCCCTCTCACGCCTTCAAGCCATCCAAAATGCAGCAGCCAGACTCCTAACCTAATCCAGCAGACGAGCTCACATCACCCCAGTTTTACAGTCCCTCCACTGGCTCCCGGTAGAATATAGAATACAGTTTAAAGTTTTAGTGCTGACCTATAGAGCTCTTAACAACCAGGCTCCAAGCTACCTATCTGAGCTTTTATCCCCACACATCACCTCTCGGAACCTTAGATCCACATCTGAAAACCTCCTGGCTGTTCCTCGAAACAGACTGAAAACCAAAGGGGACAGGGCCTTTCAGACTATTGCACCCAGACTTTGGAACAGTCTGCCTTCAAATCTCCGTCTCTCTAACACTGTAGAGGTCTTTAAAAATCATCTAAAACTCACCTTTTCATCCAGGCGTTCCCTCCCTAAATGTTTCAGAATGATGGCTTTGTTCGGGTTCACACCTTCACTTTGTTTATACTCATGATTTTATTTTCTACGTTTATCACTGCTATTGTTTTTCTGATGTTTTTATTGGTTTGAGGTATTTGCCCTGATTTTACTCATGTTGTACAGCGCTTTGTGATTTATATCTGAGAAAGGCACTATATAAATAAACTTTTACTTACTTACTTACTTACTTTTTCAACCTAATTTCCCACAATATAATGAAGCAGACACAAGAGATAACAGATAATGATGTAAACATAATATCTTCTAATTGAGGGGAGTTAGTTATGATCCGAGAACAGGGAAAAAGAGAAAAACAAGAAGTTGTGGCTATTTTTAAACACTGTTTGTTTGAGACAAAGACTGTAGCACGATAACAAATGTGTTTTTGTGAGCAGGGAAGGAAAGAAGGTCACACAAAAGAACTAGCAGGGGGTGTCTAACTTCTGAAACCTCAACTTTTAGATCTTTTGATGCACAAGACTGAAAGTAGGTCCCGTCTGCTTGTTGGAAGATGAACTTTCTTCTGTTTGTTTTTGTAGTTTTGCATTTGCTTGAATAGGATTAAGATAGAGAAAAAGAAGATATGAAAGAACTTCTACTAAACTAAAATTTAAAAAGAAATTAGCTCTTGACAAAATGAAAAATAATCCACAGTGTGAGAACACAAATCAGTAGGGTAAAGTCCTGGTCACTGTGGATTAGACACAGAACACAACTGATTACCAAAATAATCTAAATGTCAAATGAGTCGAAACAATTTCACATTTCTGTAATCCTCCTGATGTGTCCAGTTATGGTTTGTTTTCTCAATCTGATGCACATTTATTCACGTTATTGTTTCAAAAGTCAAATAAAGCATGCACCTCATTATTAACACATATTATCTAAAACGAGTTTTCAACCCAAATTTCCATTTTACCTGTCACAACTAGACCTCAGTTTCTCACAGAGGGACGAGTTTCTAACAGCTCCATAAAACTGCATGAAACAATCAGGGGGAACTGAAAGTTTTCAGCAGGAAACCAGTGGAGACAAAGTTTGTGTCAGTAATCAGAAAGTGTGAGATGAGCCATCGGCTCAGAGCTGCAGCAGCTGTTCATGACTTCACATAAAAGAATCACTCAAGCAGAAGATGTGAAATGAAACCACACAGATCCGAGTATCAAACTACAGAATAACACATTCAGGGGAAAAAATAATTTATAGTTCTTCTGCACAGAATTATTAATAAATAAAGTTTACATTTCTTAGAGACATTTAAAACGTGTGGGCAATACTCGATGAATGCTGTTTGAGATCAAAGGACTTAGTTGCTGTAGTATAACTCTTTTTAAATCAACATAAATCAAGTAAATGTTTACCCTTGCCATGCTCAAAATAATGCAGGCATTTTTGAACATTTAACTATGAGCAGAAAAACATCAAATAAATTAATGAAATACAGGGAAGTGTGTGTGTGTGTGTGTGTGTGTGTGTGTGTGTGTGTGTGTGTGTGTGTGTGTGTGTGTGTGTGTGTGTGTGTGTAGTGATGAATGCTATAAATGTTGTTTGATTGTCAAAATAAATCCAGTCAAGGACTAAGTTTGCAATCTAGCCTCTGTCTAGAAAAACCTAACGTAACATTTGCATTTTCCTTACATTTAACATTGTTTTTCTGCTGTCTGTGTTCAATACACCCAAACTAAGCTAAATCATAAAAATATTTGAGTTTTTAATATTTCCAAATTAAATTTACTATATAATAAACTAACTACATGAGTTTAGATGAAAATTGAGATTGAATTTCCATTCAGAATTTTAGTTCTAAATTAATTAGATAGATTATTCCAGTGTTTTGTTATTAAAATAAATATTTACCTTCTTTTTGTAATAAAGCTCTGTGACGTGGTTGTTAATGTGTGTTTTACGCTTTATTATTATTTATTTTGATTTATTAGATGAAACATTTATTTAAAATGTAGCTTTTCCTAAATGTGACCTGCAGATGAGTGCAGCCTTAGAAAAATCTTTTAGAAAACTTGTTTAACATGCTTATTGTTGCGTTTATGGTTTGTTAAATAATCAGACACGATCTTGTCATAATCCAGAGAGTGTGACATTACTTGCTAAAGTTATAATTACTTTAATTTCCTAATTGTTCCTAATTGTATTTTGGTGTATCTTTTCAGGAGAGCATCACTGCCCATAATGCATTTCTCGCGCATGCGTGTTAGACTCCACGGCCCACAGGCGTCGGTGTCCGTCCGAAGATGCGCTACGCCCCGGTAGCATCAGCACCAGCTCCGCCGTGCTAACAAACCACACACCGGGGCACAGAGGGGACATACCGGCGGCGTTTGCGGCTCTAGCGGCGCCGGGGCACCAGCACGGGAGGATGGGAGACCAGAAGGTGGGCTGGGGCGGGAGGAACAGGTGTCTCTGATGGGGAGGACCGCCGTTTAAGGGCGTAGCGTACAAAGGGAAGGAGAGGCTGGACAATCAGGGAGTCCGTGACTGCGGCGCGGACTGTAGCGCTACTGTCTTCTTGTGTGTTTAAATCGTGAACTGTCCGACTGAAGGCGAGGTTTATCGAGGATTTATTGCTGTAAGAGTGACGGAGAGTCGGGGCCTGGGCAGTGGCACAACTCTACTCCCTATGACAAACATTACACAGTTCTGATGAATGAATGGACTCTTTCTCTGTGGGGTGGACAGCAGCAGAGGAGGGAGTGGTGGACCCACCAGGACTGATTAGTATAACAATACCAGTCCATTCCTTTGAAGGCAGGCTGTGTGAATGGTTGTGTGGGTGCCTTATTAAATTATTGATGCGCATCCTTCCGCCCCTCAAGTGCCCTTCCTCTCTGATCCCATCTGAAGGACTGATATTGCGGCGTGTTGGGAGAGGCAGCTGTAAGCTTAAAGCCTGTCCACTTCAGCTTAGCACTGATTAGCACAGCTACAGAGGGGGATCTCCAGCGAGCTGATTGGTCGGAAGATAAAAAGCACATTTAACTTTGCATGTGTCCATTTCCAGGAGTCTCTGCGTAAGATCACTCACACCCTGGCCATGAAGAACGAGGAGATTTCAAATTTCATCTGCACGCTCAAACAGAACCTGGAGAACCTGGAGGTACACAAACGCACTGAGGTTTGTGCTAGAAGCCTCACACCGTTAGGCTGCTTTAGGGTCACATTCTTCTTGTTCTGACATCAGACGAACGCCAGTCGGGTGCAGGAGGACTTGGAGTCAGAGTTCACCTCGCTACACTCTGTTCTGGACGAGATGAAGGGAAATATGCTGACGAGGATCAAGCAGGAGAGAGCGAGTCGCACCTACGAGCTGCAGGTAGCGTTTGATTTCATTTTGGATGTGAGAATAATGTTTTGGACGATCATTTGGACCGTCCCTGCTCTGTTCCAGCGGTTGAGTAATGGCAGCAGCTGTGTGTCTTCAGGCATTTTGCATCTTAATCTGACCCACTGATCTGAGATGAACATCTGCTGATGTTAATGACTAATAGCTGCCAAGTCCAGTAAGACCACATGCTTGTTCATGTTTAATCCAGGTTAAAAACAACAACCCAATAACTTTGATTTGTCAGATATGAAGAAAAACTAGCGACTGGAGATGTTTGTTCTTGTAATTTCCAACTTCTGATTCATGATGGGATTTTTCATTCATGAGACAATATGTAGCTGAATATTTTGAGCCAGATGTTTGCAGCGTGGTTTCTGATGTAGCTGCAGTTTTTTTCAGGTCAGAATATTAACACGTCTTCACCGATCTGAGGTCTCTGCTGCCTCAGGACTGAGCCATGACTCTCAAATGATGCAGCCGCTTCTTAACCCCAGCAGGAAACACAATAGTCTTTATTGACGCTGCTCCGAGTTTTCAGATGGACTCTGTTTGATGACGAGTCTGTGCTTTCCTCAGAGTCAGCTGAGCGCCTGCTCCAAAGCCCTGGAGAGTTCAGAGGAGCTGCTGGAGCTGGCCAATCAGACGCTCTGCTCCTCTGGGACGGACGGTTTCACTCAGGTGACTGACGCACCTGCTCTGCTGTGACATTGCTGCACCCTTTCTCCTGCTCACTGTTCATTTGATGCTTTTTTTAATATCCAGATATATAATCTGTCATTTGTTCTTCTGTCACACTTTAACGCAGCTACCAGCAACATTTTATGTTACATGACAACATGATGAACTCAGTTTTGTCTTCGCTTTCGTATCTCTTCTGTCTCTCTGTTTTCTTCCTCCCCTCTCTGCCTCTCCTCTCCAGGCGGCCAAAGACATTAAGGATAGGTATAGTACTCAGCTATCCATTGCTTCCTCTCTGTCACAGCCTCCTGTAGCCAGCCAGCCGTCTCTTATGGTAGCGTTGCATGCCTTCAGACACGTAGTCACCGCATCGGTTTAGACAATAAACACTGTGGACAATCTTCTTCTTGTCTCCTGTCTTCTTACGTCTGTACCATCATGTGTCAGCCTCCCACTGAGTGAATGCTTCTCCCTCTGTAGCTTTGCTTTGTGAGCTCCGATCAGGGCGATGACTTCAGTCGTAGCAACCCGATCTAGTTAGCTCTTTGTAAACACCGTTAGAATCACCTGTTTTTATTCTCCTTTTTTTGTTTTTGTTTGAATGAATAATAGAAAATGCTTGTTTCCACCCCATGTTTTGTGTGTGTGTGTGTGTGTGTGTGCGCGCGTGTGTGTGTGTGTGTGTGCGTGTGTGTGTGTGTGTGTGTGCGCGCGCGTGTGTGTGTGTGCGCGTGTGTGTGTGTCTCTGCAGCGTGACAATGGCCCCGGCCTTTCGCCTCTCCCTGAAGGCCAAGGCCAGTGACAACATGAGTCACCTGATGGTGGATTTCAGCCAGGAGAGGGAGATGCTGCAGGGGCTCAAGTTTCTCCCAGGTGGGCTCGCCTTTTATTACAAAGTAAATGGAAACTGGAGAAGTGGTGACTCACACCACTGATGCTGCTTTATATTTATGCTAGTTTGTGTTTTCCAAGAAAAATTTACATAAAGGTGCAGCATGTAAGAGTATAGTGAGAATTTTACAGTGAGAAAATCCCAAAAAGTCTGTTTCAGTCATGGTGAAAGTAAGGTTATGATGAAACATATTTCATATCCAGCTGGCTCTGTGATTGTCCGTTTTTCTCCTTTCAAAACAAAGGAAGGAGGGATGTAACTACTGTTAACCAGCAGTGAGTGTGGGGTTGCCGTGTCTCCTGCGAGCTAACACTGCAGCACTGACGTAAATCGTCTAATACAGGCCCGGGCCTGTATTTGACTCAAGCTCATCAAGCTCCAGGCCTTTATTGGAAGGAGGACCAGAATTAGAGGCAGGCCTCTATTTCTATTTGAGCAAAATGAACTAATGGTTCGCTGGAGTTTTTGACAATTAAAATTGCGCCCACATTTTCAAAGTTAAACACATTTCTTTTAACAACGGTAGTTTCTGCTTCAGCCCTCTCCCCCCTCCCCCTGCCTAGCGACCGCAAACTCACTGATGCGCCTGCAGCCTCTCAGAGTTCCTGCTGCTCTAAACATTAAAATAATTATTTCATTTTCTGTTCCTCACTTCTGATTACCTTCAATGGTGTCTGTTTGTTGCAACCACCAGGTACAAAAACTAACTTGTTTTTATTTGACTATTTTTCTGTCCTGCCTGTTTATTATCTTCCTGCATCTCCTCTCAATCCTAAAGAAAAACTGCTACCTGGGTTCATACATATTCACCTTATGAGTTACCTTTGAACTGCAGTTCTAAAAGATCTACCGACCGCAAAAACAGTGGAGTGCTTGCCGGCTGCATCAGTGAGGTGCATCACCGGAGGACAAAACGGGTGATGCGCCCCGCTCCACAGCAGCGAAAAGCATCAGGCACAAATAAAAGGATAAAAGACAGAAAACATAAAAGGAAATGAGCCGACATGAACGATCGCGTGTTAAATTGTTTTTGAGGTGGCGACACCTGATTTGATAATGTTACTGTGGCCGTGCTCAGGATGCAGATGTCTGGAGCGCGTCAACAATCAGAGCTTTGCATGCGCAAGCTGGTTAAGGTTAGGATGGGGGTGAGGGGAAGGTTAAATTGCAAGAGGGTAAAGGTCACAATTTGGTTAAATGTCCGTTTTACTGCGGGTGTCAGTACTGACGCTCTGGCACAGCGCGTTGCCTCCCGACACGCAGGAGCTTGTCACCTGCTGACAGCAGGCTGCTGTCTTTTCCGTGGGCTGCATCTTGCCGGTCATTATCACGTGACAGTGACTAGTCGATGACAGGCATAAAAAGTCACTATAGAGCGGTGAAGTCGACTAGTGACTAGTTCATACAACCCCTGCTGCTGCTCTCCAGAGTGTTCTGCAGCATAATCAGCACGTTCTCTTTGAACTTGATATCAAATTTTCGTCTCCGCATGGTTAAAGTTACCCTCGCGGTCTATCACTGGCAAATTAAAAGTGAGACGGATGACACAACCGCCCCCCGTACTTGCTTGTTACCACATTCCACCCGGCCACAATAAAAAACCGGCCATTGTTCACCGCCGCCGACTCCGACACCGGCCAAAATTAAATACAGGCTAATATTAGAGGATTTGCGGTATTTTAATTTGACAACGTCCGGCAAAAAGCTCCAGAGTTGTTTAAAGTGGTTGCAGTAACTAACTTTACCACAGGATGTCATTTTTGCTTCATTTCTACATAATGCACCTTTAAGCTTTAGTGACCCGCTATTTTACTGCTCTGATCATAAAATAGCAGAGCACGTTCTGTGTAACAATGTGGATTTTTGGCATTAGGATGAAATCCGTCCTTCCTACTTTGGCATTTAACCTTGAATACGATACAAAAAATGTCTGCACTGAAATCAGTTTAAAAGAGTTTTCCACCATATTCTGTTAGTAGAAGAGCCTTTGCATGTTGAGGGCTGATTTTATGGACTAGTGAGGCAAAGTGTGTTGTAATAATGTCTGAACATCACTAGAAGGACTAGAAGGTTAGCAGTAAAAAGACAAGCCTCACTGATCAAAAAGCCCGAGAGCTGGACGGCGTAAAGTGATGCTTTTAAAATTAAAAAGTAGGATTTTTTTTCTAACTTGGGTTTCAAGATGTCAAACCACACACAGTAGAGCTTTCACAAATGAGTGTGACATGTTGATGTTGCTGGTTAAAGCCTAAATCGACGCTGATGCTGTAGAGGTGACAGCTGATTTTACTCCTCACCTATCGTTCTCTGTTGGGATCCTTCTACTCAGATCTGTCGCTGCTTTTTATTAAGTCAGAGGTTTATTATGTGTTATTAAACTTTATCCATCTGCTTTTGACCACACCGTCGCTTCTCAGTTCCTGCTCCTTTAGTGCCAGGAAATACAGGATTGAAATATCAATCTACTTTTTAACAGTTATTTTATGAGGAATTTGAATTGAAACTGTTGCCGTGCAGCGAGGAGGTCGTGTGTGACATGTTTTCTCAGAGGTTCCTCCCACAGACCAAAAATGGGCAGGTCAGGCTGACTGGAGACTCTAAATTGTCCCTATGTGTGAGTGTGTGACTGGTTGTCTCCATGTGTCCCTGTGATGGACTGGACCTGTTAAGAGTGTCCCCTGACCTCTCGCCTGATGGCAGCTGGAGGTAGACGTCAGCTCCCCGAGATGCCGGAGAGGATGAAGCAGTTTAGATGACCTGGAAAAGATTCAAAATGTTTTTCTAAATCGGAGCCTTGTTATTTAAACTATCTGAAAATATGTGATAGTAAATTTTTCCCATCAGCCACGGCTTCTTTTCGCGCTGGATGGAAAGTTGTAGAAACTTCCTTCCATTACTGCGACCGTTTAAGTTCTGCTGCAGTTCGCCGTCACCGATAATCTTGCTCTCCCTTCACTTTAGTTTGTTTCAGTTGTTTCTTTTTAATCCTACAGTTTTATTACACCACCCTAAAATCTAAACGCAAGATTTTGGTCCTTTTTGATTAAATGTTTAGATTTTGTTTGTAACCTGTCAGAGAAACTCATGTTTGCTGCTAAGGGAAAAAAGTCTGCATGCCTGACATGTGGACTTCCTGTGATTTGTTCCACTTACCGTCATAAAACACTGAGTGAAATGAGAAAAGGGTCGCGCTCAGCAGGAAACCACAGAGTGCCGTCTACAAGTGTGTGAGGTCTCCGAACTCCTGTAGAACGCTGACGCTGCTTTACAGCCGGCTGTAGGCCCAGTCAGCGGGGAAACGCTGTTTCAGCTCAGATTATTATTATTATAAAGGGTGAAAATAGCTTAGCTGTGCATAATTATGCAAGATAATATGTTTCACATATATTTGAAACAAAAGAAATTGAGAATAATGATTTTTTTTGGGTGTAACTTTCCCCCTAGTGGCCAAAGTTGGTCAATACAGTTATAAAAAAAACTCCAGAAACACATTTGATAAAAAGTGAAAAACAGCTTTTGATTATTTTATAAACAATTTAAAACTTGCTGCTGTACAGAATGAGACTATGAGATAGAGGACACTTATGGCTTTTGAAACAAACTTCTCCGTTTTCCAGTTCCTGCCACTCCAGAGATCCAGGTGTCGGAGTGTCAGGTGTGTGACAACACGGTGACTGTGGTGTGGACCCTACCAGAGCCTGACATCAAGATAGACCACTACATCCTGGAACATCGGCGCACAAATCACGAGGGTCCACCGCGCATCAGAGAGGAGTACCCTTGGATGGTGGTGGAAGGGATCCGAGAGATGGAGTGCACACTCACAGGTAGCAGGATGTCTGAGATTGGATATTCGTGGTGATTTCTGACCAAAGTGACTTTTATTTTTGTTTGATAGGTCTGCGCTTTGACACACGGTACATGACGTTCAGAGTGAGAGCGTGCAACAAGGCCGTGGCCGGAGACTTCTCTGAGACGGTTACCCTAGAAACCCACGGTGAGAGAACACGCAGCAATGTTCTGGTGGTCGTACTCGTCATGTCTAGTTTCTGGTGAAACTGAAAAAGCATTCAGTGTTATTTCTCTGTGTTTAGTGCATAAATAAGAAAAGGTATTTTCCCCCCCATTTCCAGCCTTCAACTTTAAACTGGACTCTGGTTCTGCCCACCAGAACCTGAAAGTGGAGGATCTGAGTGTGGAGTGGGACAGCAGTGGAGGAAAAGTGCAGGAAATCCGTAAAGAGAAGAACAGAACCAACTCTCCGATGCACTCCCCAGCCAGGTTTGTAGAGCTTCAGTCAGGAACGTCTCATTATTAGGAACACATTTCTGCACCAGGAGTCTTTGTGGGTTTTTTGACTTTCTTCGTGTGTTCCAGGTCAGCTCTGATGTCTCCTAAAAGAGCTCCGACAGCTCGGCCAGGCAGAGACAGGTTTACAGCAGAGTCCTACACAGTGCTAGGTATGAATACAAACACTTAAACAATAAGTCAAAAATACATCAAGAGCACTAACTATAGTAAATGCTGCAGGAATGCACCAGAAACTGCTGTACCTTGAGCGTGCACTGGAGGGCTCCATGGTCCCTCTGAGCTACATGTTCAGTTTTGCTGCAGGCGTCACCTGATGTCATCAGATTCATTCTCATACGTCACCTCTGTTCGCAAAAACAAAGTAAAAGACTGACAGCAACAAGTGACGGCGTTCAAATGCAAAGTTCTCAAATCCGTTACAGATATAGAAATATTGAGAATATAAAGGTAAAGTAAGGTTTCTTCTGTAAATCTAGTTTTATAAACATCACATCTATGATAAAGGGCCTTCATTTCAACTTATTAACTGTACAAAAATGGTACAGAGAACCAAGAATAAAGGAAGTGTTATAGTCGCTCTCAGTGGCTCATTAGGGTCACCACGCTAACCATGCATCTGAGAGACACTGGCACAGCATGCCATGAGCATACTCACTAGCTTACTTTCATGCTAGTATTTGTAATTTCTATATTTTTAGGCTTCAGTATGAACTTTTTTATTCTTATTTTTGATATTTTTTTCTTCCATTTTTAAAATAGCCATATTTTTAAAATAATTTTTAACTAAATGTTTGATTGTTTTTGTGTGATTTGTATCCAGAGAAGCCCTATATAAACATCCTCTCTTCTTCTGCAGCTGCTTATTGCTAAGAATTAAGCTACAAAACATGTCTAAAAGATTTTGGTTTTCTTGTGTTACACGAAAAGTTCCAAATACCTTTGGTGAACGGTCTGTATCTGTACAGCGCCTTCTTGGGCTTCTACAACCCCCCAAAGCGCATCACAACACAGTCATTCGCCCATTCACACACGTGAGCTATGATGTAGCCACAGCTGCCCAGGGGCGCACTGACAGAGGCGAGGCCTGATGAACACAGGCGCCACCCGTCTCTCCAACCACCATCGGCAGACAAGACGGGTTAAGTGTCTTGCCCAAGGACACAACGGCAGCATTCTGTGGAGGGAGCTGGGATCGAACCTTCAACTTTGCGATTACTGCACAGCCGGCTGAGCTGTTGCTGTCCTCTTTGTCTTAGTTTTGGAGCGACTATAACAAACGTACAGATGATGAAACTCTGTGAGCTATTGGTAGTCAGCACTCTGGATGTGCCTGAGCGAAAACATCATAAATATCTCAACAATCATTATTAGTACATACATCAGTGTAAAAGTCATACGAAAATGCCTGTTTAGCTTTTCATGACCCATTTTACCTGAGAGTCACTCTGCTCAAACACTATTATTCAAGTCTGGATTACTTATCAAACCCACTTAAAACCCAGATTATCACCATGCGGAACTTTCCGCCCTCTCAGAGCATTTTCATTTAACAAAACCGAAACGACACAAACACCACAGGCCTTATTGATCATAGCTGGCCTCTCCCGACAGCCGACACCATGATCGACGCTGGCCAGCACTACTGGGAAGTGAAGTTTGATAAGGAGAGCAAGGCGTTCGCTGTAGGTGTCGCTCTGCGGAGTCTGGGTCGGTTCGACCAGCTGGGGAAGAGCAGCTCGTCGTGGTGCATCCATCTGAACAACTGGCTGCAGCAGAGTCTCACAGCCAAGCACAACAACAAGGCCCGAACCCTCGACTGCGCCATCCCCAGCAGTATAGGAGTCTATGTCAACTACGAAGAGGGTCAGATATGTTTGTTCATCAGGAGCAATTCTTATAAAAGGACCTCATCAGAGCAGGATTTCAAATATTTTCTCCATTCTTTCTTCTTTTAGGTACACTCTCCTTCTACAACGCCAAGCCCAAGCAGCTGATGCACACCTTCAAAACAAAGTTCCAGCAGCCGGTCATTCCAGCTTTCATGGTGAGAGAGGATCAGGATCAGGGATCTTTAGGTTTGGGAGCTGGTCATGTATGCTCGTCTTCTACAGGTGTGGAACGGGAGTTTCTCCGTGGTGACCGGCCTGCAGGTTCCCAGCGTGGTGCAGAGCGGCCAGAGGAAGAACAGTGGCACCAGCAGCTCCAACGCCAGCCTCACCTAAACCCATTCGTCCGTCCAGCTGGACTCAGTCACGCTTCATCATATCCTCTGCACAAACTGCGATTGAAGTCTTCTACAGGAAGAGTGACCTCACCGGAGCGTGATCGTTTTCTGTGTTGCATGACAGCAAAATTACAGATTCATGGGAGCAAGTGACTGGCTGCTGTGAGACTTGAGGCTTTAGGTTTAGTCATAGTTGTTTTTCCTCCCGCTGCACATTCCTTCAGCACCGTCCTCCTGCTGCTATAGCAATGATTTAGCGCCGGCCGCTGCTGCTTCACTTGAACCACCAGCTGAGCTGCCCTGCCTCCAGCTCCAGGTTCAGGCTCCTGTTCTGTTCTTGTGCCTTCCTTATCATGTTCATCTGTAACCACCGCATAAATGCTACTGTAATGCTTTCTCGGCAAGAAACGACCTCCTTATTTTAGTGTGAAACCATGTGTTCATTTAAGTTAGGTTATGTCTCAATCAACTAGTGTAAACCAAATAATATCCAGCTCCAAGACAATGAGACGGAGCAGAAAGCTCTGCAGCCTTTGTGGTCTTTATGCTGATGTCTGAGGTTCCCTCTGCTTCCTGGGGTTCCAAAGAGAAGGTTCAGTTAGATTTGAGTCCCAACAAGGGAAATGAGAAGTTTTTGGTTTCAAATTGAGTTCAGTCAGTTCAGTATTTTTACCCAGAGTTTAAAAGCCATCAGTAGAGCCCAGATTAATTCATCCTGAAAAACGATAGGAAGCTGTAGGAGATGAGTTATTAGCCAAAAACCTATGATGAGATTGCATCTTATTATGCCTGAATCCATTTAAATGCTGTAGCATTAATTCAGTATTTATCTTCACTTTTAGCTGTACCAGAACGGTCAAAATGTCAGACTGAATTAAAGCACATGGTGGAGTTGGACCCAGTTAACTCAGAAAGTTGAAACCTGATTTTAAGAATCTAGTGTTTGCTTTTAAACGCAGATTTCTGTTTTGACGGAGTGGTCCTCATCGAATCATGTTACTTATACTCCACACGTTTAACGTTCCATTTTATACTCATTGAAGTCCTTGTTTAAATATCTAAAATGGGATTTTAGGAGAGTTGAGTTGTGTTAGCCAACAGAAAAAAGGCACAAAGATGCAGAGTTGGTGAGAATTTGTTCAGAAATGTAAAACAAACACACCCAGTCTGTCAGAAATCCCCTCCAAAAATACCCGTCAGTGAGCAGGTTTAGTTTGGAGTCGGTTACCATGGTGAAGTCAGAGTCACTTGTCTCTCTGGAGCAGTAAAGTGTTTCCCTAAATTCAGTTATTTTACAGGATGTTTATGAAACCAGCTTTGTGCAACGCCTCGGATGTGTTAGGTTTATTTTTGGCTGAACTTACATTTAGAAGGGAACCCCTCACTTTGGTTCAGTGTTGTGGAAACGAAGGAGCTTACATTTATATCCAGCAGAGATCCCACTACGAGTAGCTGCCAGTCTATATCTGAGAAGCCCAGTAGCTCCAGCTAACACCGTATGTTACTGCATCACATCTCAGCCGGGAAGATGTGATCAGGCCAGGAAAACATATCCTCAAGTGTTCACCTCTGCTTCTCGTCCCCGTCATGTTTTCTGTAACATTGTTCTGCCACGTTTCCACAGTAGCCCGCCATGCTTTAGTCAAGCACCCAGCTGTCAGTTATTCACTTTATTTCACAAGCTGACAAAAAGTCACAATTTATTGTAAATAGTTTAAGTTTTTCCACTTTAATGTATCAGTAAATGAGGTAATAAAAGGAGTGAAGATACTTCATTCTAAGAGTCTTATTTCTAAAGTAAAAAAAATTATAAATAAAGTGTAAAATTAAAGTATACAGTAAAGAATATTTACTACTTATATGTCTGCATAGCACATACTAGAAGATGCTTTGTCGAATCTCTTAAAGTGACAAAATCCAGAGCTTCATGGTTCCTAAATACTTAAATGGTCCATTCACGAGGTCAAAACGAGCTCAACAGAGTTTACATTCCGTCCTTAAACACAGACGCAGTACTATGGTACTATTTACATTTCACATACTTGTAAGGCAGGTTCAAACTAAAATTACACTTGGAAGCTGGTTAAAGGAAACCACTGGTACTAAAAGCTAGAATCTAATGAGAATTTGATGATAGCTGATGTGCAAAACAAACAAGAGGATCCGGGAGGTAATGGGACATCAACACTCGTTTTTACAACAACGTTCATCTGCTAATGTTCAAGACGGGCGAATCGATAAAACATCAATCTTCAGAGAGGTTTAGCTTCAGGCAGCTAATCAAAGAGGAACCCGGTGATCTGGGCTCGGATGGTAACTCCATCTGCTGCCGGCCGGCCCCTCTGAGTGCTTCAGGTCAGATCGATCTTTAACTTCTGTCCAAGCTTCAGTTTCAGCTCCGATATTGCTGGCAGAGGAACTGTAACCAACCAAGGGAGGAGAGTTAATAGTGACATCGTAAAAGAAAGAAAGAGCATGTGGACTTACATTTCATCTGTGCCTCCACGTTGGATGGCCGCCTTGGATTTCCAGGGTTGTTGGTGGGGGTCTGCGATGGGAGACTTCTTCGTGGAGCAGGACATGGTGCTTTCTTATGGCCCGTCACTGCCGTGTGTGTAACAAAACAAGTTAAATAAAAAGCATTTGAGCTAGAAATCTGATTAATTTGTTTGGATGGAAAAAATAATAATTTTAAAAATTAATCTGATGAAAGAACTTGCGTGAGAGTGAAGCAGCTGAAGAATCTCTGATCGCATGCTCTCGCCCCACCTCTGAACAAACAAAGCGAGTCAGAAAGAATCATGGAAGGAATGCAGATCTACTCGTTTGAGAGCAGAGTTGTTGACAGGAACCAGAGAAGAACGGTCTCATGGGACGAGGTTTACTCACTCTTATCGGCAAATGATGGATGCTCCTCTCTGACGGGGTCTGGTTCTGCTTCTAGAGCCCTTGTTTTCTCATCTAAAGACAACAAAAACATGCAAATAGGATTATTACAGTGTTGATACAAGGTGTGATGACATAATCGGTCCATTTAACTAGAGCTTTTATATAAAAGACATGAAAATATTTTGGGTCTTTTGTTCCTGAGGTACAGTAAAAGATAATGTTTGTTAATTTCCCCTTTAGCTGCTGTAAAATGGCTGCTATCCTTTGCGGGGTCTCCGACCCATCATTTCCATAACAAAAATGTGACATTCCCCAGAGGATAAATTAAATTTAATATGATAAAAAAAATGTAGAAAAGTATATTGCAGAACTTCATAGAGATCTTCTTAATCATTAAAACATGGAATTAATTTCAAATGCATTTTATAAACTTATATTTCTTTGTTTTGTGATGGTTTTTAATTAATTTTACTTTCTGGTTTTTGTCTTTTAATCACGTTTTAATTTTGATGGAATTTTTTTGTGATAGGTACTAAATAAATTGACTTTACTATATATTTTAAGGTAGATTATCCACCATCTCTGGAGCCAGCATCAAATTTTTACAAGATCTAGTGCAGAGATAAAATCTTTATAAGACACTTGACATTTCCATCACAGATCTGTTCTAAAGCTGATAAGATCTTTGTGACAGACATGGAAACACGCCGACTTTGGCTCAAACCCTGCAGAAAGGCACCTGATAAAACACATTTGCAGAAGTTTGTCGTTGCAGAACGTTTCAGCAGAGCTAGAAATGTTTCTGTACGCATGCACATTACTAAAAATGACTTGCATTTGGAACATTTATAGCCTTTTAAAACTTGCTGGGCGTGTTTTTACCGCTGGAGGTTGTTCGATAACGTTAACTGTAAGTCATCCCCTCATGTTTACCGTTCCCAGCAACAAAAACAGAATTCAGAAGGGTGTAAGAGCATCCGTGTGAGATTGTGTGGCAGGACACTACCTTGTCTGCGAGTCAAAGGTGTTAGGGCAAAGGTTTGTAAGCTCTGCTGGGTTCTTTCTCCGTTTTCATTATCAGATGAAATAAAGGCTGTGAAGAGGCGAGCGCATACTGGTAAATACAAAAAAACATTTAGACAGAAAAACAATGCTAAAAAGAATCTGTTCGTACAAATATTTTTGTCGTATTGCCCCTCGACTATGAGGGGAGTCAGATGTCCTTCTGTTCTTTCCACCAAGATGTTGACCAACTCCTGCAGCGTGTCTGCATAAACCTGCAGAAACAATTCTTTAGAAACAGAAATAAAATCCTGCAACAAAGACAACTACTACTGTTTGACACTTTAATTGACGGGCACAAACTAAGGTGTCGGAAAACCTTTTGAAAACAACATCTAAAGTAGAAATTTACACCTTTCCACTCGTCACAGGTGACCCATTTAATGTCACAAGACATTTTTACGGTAAGCAGAGTCCGCCTTTCCAGGAGATCGTGTGGGCTCCTTCCTATCCGGCATAAAGCCATAAAAACCTCCTGCTATAGAGATTGTTACACCTACGGTAGACAAAGTTCAACTAAGCAGCGTATAAAAGACAGTGTCTAATTACTTTCTGCCCTTGCATTACGAAAGAATACCAGAGCCGTTTTAGAAATCAGTGACAAGCTTTTCTTAAATTTGCAGAAGAAAAAAAATTCCTTGGCTGCAAAAACAGATGAAACCAATAAATACTCACAGGCGTGTCCACGTCAATGTAGAATCCTGCAGGGCTGCTGTACACACGGTAGTGCTTGAACACAGATCTGATTGAAACATTTACACGATTATGCAACTTTTTTGGGCAGGTTTTATATGAAAATAATGATTGAATGTGATTTTTCATGCTAAAGACTGATTTTTTTATTTTTATATTTGCATGTTCATACCCTCCTAAATCCAGCCTGGTGGTGATGGCGAAGGATTTCTCAATTCTGCCGGGCCTGAGCAGCAAATTTCCTCGGTTGGCTTCTCTCTCCAGCAGAAGCTCCGCCTCCAGCCGGGGCACCTCATAAAAGCAACTGATCAAAACAGAAGAAAAACGGTTTTAGTGTATATTTTCCCTCAAAAACAGGTTTAAAATAAATCTGTGCCGAGTGAGATCGGTCCCTACGCAGGCATGTCAGACTGGGAGGAGGTGGGAGATGGGGCGTGGTCAGTCACATCAGTGGAGGTGAGGCTGGCCAGCCTTTCCACCTCCTTCTGGATTGTGCATTCCAGCATGTGGATCTGACCTGGCAGCAGGATGAGGGAGGATGGGACTGACAGCTGCAGGAAGATGGTTTGTGTTTAACAGTTTATGCAAAGGGAGATTATAATTGATGCTCTATGACCTTAAAGCAGTGAGATGAGTAAGGGGACACAAACCTCAGCCACAGAGTGGATGAACCCCTTCCAAAGCTCTCGAGCTTCTGAATTAGAGGCCTGCAGGAACACCAGGCGAAAGTTATGAGATTTAAAAAAAGAAAATTTACAGAAGATTGAATAAAAATCGGAGTTTTCCTACACACTGACTCACAGTGAATCTGTAGCTTCCACTTTTCATGTGAACCACGAATCTGGTTGAATGTGTGTTACTAACGGGGGTTCCATCATCTGCCACGGAGATCAGTTCAGTGAGAACCAGTTTATCTACGTACTGAAGAAACAAACACACACACACCACACACACACACACACACACACACACACACACACAAAAAACCTAGTGACAAACGGGCCAAATGTGTAAACTTAATGGTCAGTACTTCTGAAAACAGCTCACGTCAATGTCTCTTTTCTCATTGAAGAAAAACAGGGAGTTTCCACATAGGCAGGCCCAGAATTTCTGAGGGGTCTGCACAAACAGAGACAGATGATGATGAAGATGATGAGAAACAAGGAAACAACTGAACAAGAAAAACAAACGTGTTATACAACAAGGAGATAAGTAGTTCCAGTCAACATTCGTAAATTTGATCCGATGAGTCAAGAGCCTGAAACCATGGAAGGCGATACTAATCAGCTTTAGCTGGATCTAATCCAAGGAAGCAGGTAAACATGGGATGTTTTAAAGAGCAAGTTGCCCCCTACCAGAGTCTTACTCCACTCACGTTTGAAAATCGCTGTTGCCTGACAGACCGAGAGGGTGGGAGCCTCTAACAAATGCACACAAGCAAGCTCACAATAACATCATAATGTACCTGCTAACATCATAGCATACCTCTTAGCCAATAGCAGTGGCAGATTTTTAATCAAATGAAGTGCAAAGTTGTTACCTGCACAACACTGACATTAGGTAGAGTATTGAAATTAACTAAGATGCCCTAAAGTGCCAAATTATTGACTATACGTGTCTACAGCATGATTAGACACTCATTTATATCGTTTATTAGTGATGCGTCGGTCGCGAACGGCTCTAAGAGCCGGCTCTATGAAGTGAAGGACAGGAGCCGGCTCGACCCCCCCCCCCCCACACACACACACACACACACACATGCAGGCGGAGGGAGACGAGAGGGAATGAGGAGAAGGAAAAAGGCGAGAAAGAGAGAGGAGAGTGCGACGAAGATGGAGAGAAAATGAGCGACAGCAATCAGAAAGTTGAGATTTCTCAAAATGTTCAGTTAAGAAATCCATATAAAATGATAAATATTTGGTATATAGCATTTTTTTACATTAGTAAATCATTTTACACATAATTTTGCATTATTTTTGGTGATAAACATAATTTACGCAACAGAAAATCTGAGGAGCCACTTGGGAGCCGAGCCAAAAGAACCGGCTCTCTAAAAAGAGCCGGAATTCCCATCACTATTGTTTATCAGCGAAAAAAGTTAATTTAGGGGTGACTTACTCTTTAAGTTATGCCGTCTGGTTAAAGACATCAGCTAGTTGGATAAAAGGACACTGACTCAGACCTACAGATAAAAACTTTACCGGATCAATGGATTACCCTCAGCATTTATGATTGTTAAAGCCTGCAATTCATGTTTGAGTGTCAACCCTGATGGCTTTTTGTTCTTTAGTCCTGAAGATTAAGCCAAGAACACACACCAGACAAGCTAAAATGAACACATGTTGATCACATGTTCTCAAGCACGTCAGAGTTAATGTTGAGTTTGAAACCACTCAGAATGTTATATTTGTTCCATGCAGCCAGATCTTCCTGAACAATTCTCCAGAGAATTCAAAGGAAAACCGTTCAAAGTCTTTCAGGAAGAACTTTTGATTTAGACCACTTCAAAAGTTGTTTCTAACAAAAGGATTTGAGACCTAAAAACTATAAATATTAAAAAAGAAAGCAATTCATGTGAAAGAAAAGATGTTTAATTTGGCTTTATTAATAAAATTAAATTTCTACTGTCCTATAATCATTTCATTAGGCCCGTTTTAAATAACATAACTAGCTAATTATTGCAAACATTTCAGAAAACGTGCTAGCTCAGAAAGTGTAGATTAAACATTTATCAGTAGCTGATGTTGATGTTAAATCAGATAAATATCTGATGAAAACCTAAATACGTTTATTATTTCAATGCTACAATTAAAACACTTTTATTAGAGTCAACGTTTCCTCTTATATCCGACCTACCAGGTCTTTCCCCCACGTCTTCTCCAGGTAACCCTCATAGTAGCAGTCTGGCAGCTGGGCCCGCTTCCGTCCTATTCGCTTTGCCATGAGTCAAAACACAGAATCAAACGATTCGTTTCTGCCTCTCCTTCTTGTTTTTCCTACGCAGTTTTCTTCTGAGGAGATCTAACCTTCCCTGATATCCTCCAGCTGCGGCGCACGCGCTGCTGCTGATTGGTCAGCGTCAAGGGAAAACGGGGCGAGGCTTAAAAAAATCTTCACAGGTGAGACAAGCCTAGAGAAACGGGCTTTGTCAAGTTTGGAAAAGACTGGAAAAACAAGCTTTATATATGTCACAAATCAGCTGCGTGGGAGCATGCGCAGTTAGTGCATCAGGTAGCTGGTTTGTCTGATCAAAGGTCATAAAAGAGCAGCAGGAATTACCTGGTGACAACTGTGAAACCTGCCTGAGAGGACAGCTCACTGGACTACACTTTAGCAAACTCTGACGCAGGAGAAGACTATTCTTCCTGTTTACCAAGTCCTGTCACGTGTTAATTGAAATGAAGAGGTTTTATTATTCTCAATATAACTCTTATTACTATTTCTTTTATGTGCATTTGCTAAAAAGAACACAGTTTGATGCAGAAATGAAGTATTTTGACCCTAAGGCAATTTACTAAGTTATAGCTGACAGCTTGACATACAGCTCTGTTCTGTCACTGATGTCCTTCAGCTACAAGCTCTTACACATTCTTTTGTCTGTTTTTTGTTTCTTGAACACCCTGCACAGCATGTACATGTACTGGACAGAAAACGAGTGGGAAAAAATAAACATCGAAAGTCCTTCAAAGCATTCTTGAAAGCATTATAAATAAATAAATAAATAAATTAATTAATTAATGGATGGGTTTAAAACTTCAATATTTGAACATATAGCCAAAACTATTATTTTTTAAATTTCGAAGTTAATATTTTAAGCTTCATATAAAATAGTGTGCCTTTTCAAAATAATTGAAAGATTTTTAAACAATAATTTAACTGATTTATGTTCTAAAAGATTACAAAATATGGTGGAAAATTTGAATGAAAGCACAACTAATGAGAAACTAATAGCTGTTCATGTAGAGTAACACAAAATATTAAAATTATTAGTTTTTTTAATTCTGACAAACAAGCTGAACCTGCTAACCCCGAAGAAATCCTGCTGTGTGTGAACGTCAAGCCTTGCTTCACAAATTCAAATTCCAGAGTTGACGAGTAATGGCAATTATCTGAACATAATAACCAAGGAAGTCAAGTCAAGGAAGTCAAGTCAAGGAAGTCAAGTCAAGGAATATAACAGTCAATGAAGCAAGCAGATTATATTTAGAGTACAGTTCCCTTAAGAGTAGTGCAAGTTTTGGACACACCTATGTGTATTTATTTTAGTGAGGTGTGTCAAACCTTCCTGTTTACTCAAACATTATTTCTGCAGCATGTTTACAGGTCATGAGGCATTTTAATAAGCGTGGTGCACTGTTATGTTTGTTGAAATAAAGCCAATAAGGATGAAAACAAACTTCTTTTGTATATTCATTCTGGGTTTTTCTTCTGAATGCATTTTTAAGTTCTTTTTTTAAACACAGGAAATATTTTTTTTACCTTGCTGACAGTTTCGATCACTCTTGCGATCTTCCTCAGAGCTAGCTGCTAATGGCGGCATCACTTCCTTCTCCGTTTATTACTACTAATACTAATCTCACATGATGTTACATCCTTGTTCACAAAAACACCAACCCCCCCAAAAAAACATCGACATATAGTATACAGAATCAGACAGGACAAAACTCTACACAAAAGAACAAACCTTAAAACAGATGACATAGCACAACTGATAAAACTTGTAGCAAACATATTTCACATATGATGGAACAATATACAAACAACTGGAAGGCTTCGCTATGGGTAACCTGTTATCAGCCGCGCTTTGTGAGTTTTTAATGGAGGCAAGACAAGAAGCAGAACGCACAATAAAGAAATCAGCCGTAACAAACCACACAGCACAAGGTTAAACCATATAATGGACTGGGACAACACAAGGATCATCACCACCAAACAACAGAAATAAAACAGATGGATTAAGGAACCCATAGAACTACAGAGACGTGGGCATGGAACCAAGAACAGAGATGAGGGGGTCTACACATTAGGTCATGCATGGAACTGTGTCATCGGTGAGGAGAGCGCGGGCAGCAGAGGAGGACGGTGTCGCCCGGAGAAGGGAGTGACGCCGCCATTAACGGCTAGCTCTGATGAAGATCGCAGGAGTGATTGAAACCGTCAGCAAGGTAAAAACGTTTCCTGTGTTTAAAAAAAATAACTTAAAATGGATTAAATGAAAGTTTTTTTCATTTTTGAAGAAAGGTTTTACTTAAACCTATTTCATGTCCAGCTGGCTGCATGGATTGCCAGTTTTTCTCCTTTCAAAACAAAGGAAGAAGAAGAAGAAGAAGAAGAAGAAGAAGAAGAAGAAGAAGAAGAAGAAGAAGAAGAAGAAGAAGAAGAAAGTATAATTTCTATAGCGCCTCTCAAGAAAAAAATCATGTGGCGCTTCACAAAAGCAAAAAATGTAAAAAATATAGAAAGGAAGGACTGCTGCTTACCTTTAGTGAGTGTGGGGTTGTCGTGTCTCTCGCAAGCAAATTCTGCAGCACCAACAATTGTAACTTGACAACGGCCAGCAAAAAGCTCCAGAGTTGTTTAAAACAGTTGCAGTAACCAAATCTTTCCACAGGATGTCATTTTTACTTCATTTCTACATAAAGCACCTTTAATGGTGTTGTATTTTATGAGCTCGATTAGCCGTTGGAGCAACTAATTACTTTTTATTACATTTCAATGTTAAGTTTATCAGTAATATAATAAAAAATTAAAGTGTAATTCAGAGTACAATTTCTCCGAATATGTGTAAATTAACTCCAAACAGCCTTGAAAACTTACTAAGAAGTTGCGTAGTGGCAAGCCACGTGACCACACGCTTCCGCTCTTCTTACGCAATTGGCGCAGCGTCCTCTGTCATCTTGGCTCACCACCACCCTGGGCTGTACAGGGGGGAACTATTGTTTTTTGCCATCATTGCTCTCTTAGACCTAGTCCAAATAAACAATGGGAAACAGAGACGACGAATATGACTTTTTGTTTAAAGGTAAGCATAACAAACACTTTAATTTGTTGGCTAAACTTAAATTAGCATGTTAGCTTGTTAACGGCAGTCAGTGGTCAGCATCAGCTGCAGCTAACGGTGGCTTTAGCTAAGCTAGCCAGCTAGCTGGTTTGATTTATTAGTTTACTCACTTTTTGCAGCTAAATAACCTCCAGTCGTGGTTGTTTTAGGCGTGAGGGCGTTTGCGTTTTTGTTTACGCATATTCCTTATTTTAGAGCACACTAGCTGTCTGGTCAACGAGTCTTGAAGCGACAATAAAATAATAATAAATTTATTATCCTTTTGGTTATTGAGTATTTACTTAAAAAAATAATGCATGTTAATCTATTAGCAGCGTCAGCAGTAATGCATTTACCCGAAATCCTAATTTAATCTTCATAAACAGGACTTCCCTTTTAGGGATAACTAGCTGAGGGAGGAGAAAACTCACTCCCTGCGAAGGGAAGCAGGAAGATACTGTAGCTTTTTTGCGGGGTTTATTACTGCAGATCAAAGGTACTTTCCAATCTATTGCTCTTTTTGATGGTTTAATATGTTTCAGGTCTGACCTGACTACATTCTTAAATCAGATGTCACCCTACCTAATGGAATTTTTTTTGTCATATCAAATCATAAGCGTTAGTCATTATCAAGAAAAGTTTTACTGTCAGCTCTTAAAAGATTAAATCTTTCTTGTCCCATCATACTTGACTCAACAGATAGACCCGTTACGATGGAAGAACTTTGATTTCCAAGTATTAAGTGGTTTGGATCAGATGTTTTACAGATTTAGAGGTTTGCAATGCAGAGATTTGAATACTAGAGGGATTTTCACTCTGTCAGGTAAAGATTCCCGTGTGGCTGTTGGACACTGATCCAAGGGTTCTGATGGCTCATCAACATGACACAGAAGCCTTGAGAAACTGTTGAGTCAGACTTCCTGGAAAAAAAGGGCCATTTGGCAGCTTCCTCCTGCCCGTCTCCCACCAGGACAGAGTCTGATTAGAGCTCATCTACTCGGCTTGTAAAAAATGAAAGGCAGAATTTTCACTTTGACTCTGGGTGGCTGTGGAATTTTTTGTTTAGTGACTGAAAGTCAAGTTAATAATTCATTATCTTATCAGAGATGAATTTCTGAAAAACCTTAAAACCAAGGAGACTTGTTAGGGTACAAGTTGGAAAATGTTTTTGTTTTGTTTCTAGTTGTACTTATTGGAGACTCGGGAGTGGGGAAGAGTAACCTGCTGTCTCGTTTCACAAGAAATGAGTTTAACCTGGAGAGCAAGAGCACCATAGGGGTGGAGTTCGCCACCCGCAGCATCCAGGTGGACGGAAAGATGATAAAAGCTCAGATCTGGGACACAGCTGGACAAGAGCGCTACAGAGCAATCACCTCAGCGTGAGTGTTTGCTCATGTTCATGCTCAAATAGTGCCAGAAAAATCTGGATATGTTCACAAATTCTATCCACTGACTAGGTATTATCGGGGTGCAGTCGGGGCCCTCCTAGTTTATGACATCGCCAAGCACCTGACGTATGAGAACGTGGAGCGCTGGCTGAAGGAGCTGAGGGACCACGCTGACAACAACATCGTCATCATGCTGGTGGGAAACAAGAGCGACCTCCGCCACCTCAGGGCCGTTCCCACCGACGAGGCTCGAGCCTTCGCAGGTAACTTGCACTAAAGCTTGTGGTCAGGAAAGCATTATAAAATCAAACAAAACATGTAAAATGTACCAAACTTTTCCTCCCACAACAGAAAAGAACACCCTGTCATTTATTGAAACATCAGCGCTGGACTCTACGAACGTAGAAGAGGCCTTCAAGAACATTTTAACAGGTAGGAAAAAGAAAATGTGGTGCAGTGTGCTGTTTCATGTTTGGAAAAGATTCATTTAAAACAACCTAAAGGGGTTGCTGACTTTATTGCTGTATTTTGTCAAATGGGTTTGGCCCCATAAAGGTCCACTTCAACACCTGGACCTATTTGTAGAGTTTTGTTTAGCATCATCTTACTGAAAAACACCCTTTTCCTAGAATAGATGCAGTGTTTTTATCCCAAAACTTGTTGAGGTTGTTTACTCCTTGGCATCGTGGAGGTGCAGTTGGTAGCACTGTTACTTTCCAGCCTAGAGGTTGCAGGTTCAAAGCTGCAGCTTTTCTGCGTGGAATTGGCATGTTTTCCCTGTGCATGCAAAAACATGAATGTCAGGTTAAATTGTCAGTAACTTGGAACAAATGCATCTACAAAAACAACACATACATATGTATTAGGGCTGCACAATATATCGAAAAATTATCGTCATCGCGATAACAGGACGTGCGATAGGCCCATCGCAAAACACGGCAAAAACAGCGATAAATGTTTGGTTCAAACATTTCCATCCGTGTCATACAGGTGCTGGCCAGTAAATTAGAATATCATCAAAAGGTTGAAAATATTTCAGTAATTCCATTCAAAACGTGAAACTTGTACATTATATTCATGCAATGCACACAGACCAATGTATTTCCAATGTTCATTACATTTAAATTTGATATTCATAAGTGACAACTAATGAAAACTCCAAATTTGGTATCTCAAAAAATTAGAATATTCTGAAAAGGCTGAATATAGAAGACACCTGCTGCCACTCTAATCAGCTGATTTACTCAAAACACCTGCAAAGGCCTTTAAAAGGTCCCTCAGTCTTGTTTTGAAGGCACCACAATCATGGGGAAGACTTCTGACTTAACAGCTGTCCAAAAGACAATCATTGACACCTTGCACAAGGAGGGCAAGACACAAAAGGTGATTGCTAAAGAAGCTGGCTGTTCGCAGAGCTCTGTGTCCAAGCACATTAACAGACAGGCGAAGGGATGGAAAAAATGTGGTAGAAAAAAGTGTACAAGCTCTAGGGATAACCGCACCCTGCAGAGAATTGTGACGACAAACCCATTCAAAAATGTGGGGGAGATCCACAAAGAGTGGACTGCAGCTGGAGTCAGCGCTTCAAGAACCACCACGAGGAGACTCATGAAAGACATGGGATTCAGGTGTCGCATTCCGTGTGTCAAGCCACTCTTGAACATGAAACAGCGCAAGAAGCGTCTCGCCTGGGCCAAGGACAAAAAGGACTGGACTGATGCTGAGTGGTCCAAAGTTATGTTTTCTGATGAAAGCAAGTTCTGCATTTCCTTTGGAAATCAAGGACCCAGAGTCTGGAGGAAGAGCGGAGAAGCACAGAATCCACGTTGCATGAGGTCCAGTGTAAAGTTTCCACCGTCAGTGATGGTGTGGGGTGCCATGTCATCTGCCGGTGTTGGCCCACTCTGTTTCCTGAGGTCCAGGGTCAATGCAGCCGTCTACCAGGAAGTTTTAGAGCACTTCATGCTTCCTGCTGCTGACCAACTTTATGGGGATGCAGACTTCACCTTTCAACAGGACTTGGCACCTGCACACAGTGCCAAAACCACCAGCACCTGGTTCAAGGACCATGGTATCCCTGTCCTTGATTGGCCAGCAAACTCGCCTGACCTTAACCCCATAGAAAATCTATGGGGTATTGTGAAGCGGAGGATGCAATACGCTAGACCCAACAATGCAGAGGAGCTGAAGACGACTATCAGAGCAACCTGGGCTCTCATAACACCTGAGCAGTGCCACAGACTGATCGAGTCCATGCCACGCCGCATTACTGCAGTTATTGAGGCAAAAGGAGCCCCGACTAAGTATTGAGTGCTATACATGCACATTCTTTTCATGTTCATTCTTTTCAGTTGGCCAACATTAGAGAAACAAACATTTTTTCATTGGCCTTTAGAATATTCTAATTTTCTGAGATACCAGATTTGATGTTTTCATTGGTTGTCACCTATAAATATCAAAATTAAACGTAATAAACATCGGAAATACATTGGTCTGTGTGCATTGCATGAATATAATGTACAAGTTTCACGTTTTGAATGGAATTACTGAAATATTTTCAACCTTTTGATGATATTCTAATTTACTGGCCAGCACCTGTACATCAACTTTTTGTAAACCAACTCTGTTTTTTTACGCGGAAGTATTATTTGACCAATCAAATGTAGTCCTTCTGATATGCGGCCAATCAGATGGGTCCGTTCACGTAATACGCCCGCCCCCTACGTAGACCCTTTTGGAAAGCAACACCCGAACAGAGTGAGAGGGTGCTCGCTGCAGAACTACAAAGGCGGAGCTGCACCATAAGGTGGAGCTGCACCAGAGTCAGCCCCGCCCATTCACGCAAACTCAGCCTAGCCCACTGACTTCCGTTTTTGTTTTCAACTTTATCGCAAACTGACCTGACCCACATGAATTACGGCTGTTACTAGTTTACAGTCGTTAATGCTATGTTCTATGCTCCAATTAAACAAGATAAATATAACTTGCTACATGACAAAGTCTGAATATATCCCGAAATAAAAAAGTTTCTCTTAGCGAATATCTGCCCACAGCCGCTCTAATAAAACTCCTGTACAACAGCATGTACCACCACCGTGTGGGTTCTGTTAGTCCAGTGGCAAGATCGTTTGAGTTAAGTTTTGCTTTCCCCTCAGCTGATGCTGGTTCGATTCTCGGTGGGGTCGGCAACAATCTATTTAGCCAGCTGAAACATTGAATTTGTTCATATTTTAGTTGTAATGTTCATTTTCAGCAAAATATTTATGTCTCTACAAGTTCTTTGAATTTGGTCGTTCCTAAACAGCATTTTAGTTGAAACTCTGCTCACAGATGGACTCACACTGGCTAAATAAACGAATGAATAAATAAAAAAAAACACATTAGTCATTATATGTTAAACGGCATACCAATAAATTGTTGTAAACATAGTACTGGCAAGTGTAGCTAGAAATGAGGAAAAGAGATTATAGGATATTTCCACTGCTGGGAGGCGAACCCGCGCGTCAACCTAACACCATCACCACTACACCACCATATCTGATAAAAACTAGGTGGCGTTACATTTTATTATGCTATTTAGTGTGTCTTTGGAGATGGGATGTATGGTTTATTGGCGGTGTCTCAGTAGAAGTCATTTCAGAAATAATTTGTCAGAAAATTCACAGAATATCCAGATTTGAGAACCAAAACCAGACCCGCTTTGGGGGAGGAGACCAAATTGAAGCTGAGATGGGAAGAAAATGCATGAATGAGGCCAAAAATGGCTTTGGCGTGTTTCTTATGAGGAAATGACAATATAACATGATTAAAAGTTCCAAAAGTTAGATTTTTAATTATATGGAACCTTTACAAAAACTGTTCAATTCACTTCTCAACTCCGTCCTCAATCTTGCATTTTTTAGCCATAACACCCTCTTTGGTTCCAGAATACTATAAAGCCTGACAACTGGAAGGAATTGGACTGACTCTGATAGAATGGGCGGGGCTGATTCTGGAATGGGCGGGTCTGACTCTGGTGCAGCTCCACCTTCTGGTGCAGCTCCGCCTTTGTGGTTCTGCAGCGAGCACCACTTGAACAGAGTTAGCGGCGCCGTTCCCTTGTTCGTCATGCTGGCTCAGAGCAACGAACGCACTTTGTGCTGAGGTTTCTGGAATCAGCGCTGCTTTCAAACGTGAACGTGAGTCCGCTCGGTGTCGTTAATCATTTTTACCGGGCTGACTCCGACACGTGTCGCTAGTGTTAGCCCCAGGCTCCGGTTAGCTTCCAGCTAAAAGGCTACAGCACTCTCCTCCCAGTCCCACCCTGCTAAAGATGGCCTGGAAAAGTTCCCCCACACATCAAAGTGATTTTTCATTTATGAGCTTTTATAACCTTGTTAATCAGGATAGTTGATTTGCTGCTGCACATAAACTGTCAGTCAGAAGCTCTGCTAGCCAGTTATCTTAAGAGGAGCTAGTTCAATTTGTTAGCTTGTTATCAGAATCATAGTTGCAGTTTCATCATCTGAGCTGCTTTTTAAGATCTAGGTAAACTTGTTCAATTTGGAGTTAAAAACAAATGTTTTCACATATTTTTTATGTAGTTTTTTGCCAGTTCCTCTTCTGAAAGGTAGACAATTGTTTTTCTCTTTCCCTCAGAAAATCTTAATTTTCTCCTAGTTTGGCCCAGCACAGTTCACTTCCCAATTACAGCAACAGCCTTATATCATAACCACATAAGTGGAGAAAATGTTCAGTAGCAATGAGAGAATGTGCTGTTGCATTTAAGTGATGTTAACCATTATTTAACATTTAAACTGATTTTCTGATTGTTTTTATTTATTCAAAAACCCTGGTAAGGGATGTTTTTCTGTATTTGGAGCATCAGAAAAAGTTTTATAGTGGTGGTGATGTTTTAAAGTCACTGAGAAGCTGCATGCATGCAGTTTGTTGTTTTGCTGCTAATACAGTAGCAGGTGCAGCTGCTAATACAGTAGCAGGTGCAGCTGCTAATACAGTAGCAGGTGCAGCTGCTAATACAGTAGCAGGTGCAGCTGCTAATACAGTAGCAGGTGCAGCTGCTAATACAGTAGCAGGTGCAGCTGCTAATACAGTAGCAGGTGCAGCTGCATGTTTTTGCAATAAAAATGTTATGTTGTAATGGAATTCATGCATTAGTTTTTGTTTGCTTTGAACCCAGAGCAGACGTCACACGCCAGACGACATCAACACTGCACACTTTAGCATTTGTTCATTTATCGTGAGTAATATCGATATCGCAATATTAAGCACTGTTATCGAATATCGCAGGTTTTCCTAATATCGTGCAGCCCTACTATGTATTATAAAAGTGCTCTCACAGATGCAAGTCCTCCAGTCTCGTCTGCCTCTGAAATGCAGTTTGATAACAAAGTCTCTCTTGTTTACCCAGAATCTCTAAAAATAAGTTTACATTTAAATTTCACAAGATGAGTTTTCATTTCATACTACGTTTTAGATTATTCAACGGGGTGCTTTGCTGAAAGCAACTTGCACAAACCTTTTGAGAAGTCAGTTGGATTTAAATGCTGCTGTTATTTAGAATTATATTTTCATTTGTGGGCAAACATTTCTTCCAACTACAAGAATCACTCAAACTGTATAATAGATGGTGAAAGGCCATGTCTGTTTGTAGTTTTGGTGTTAGAAAACAAATCTGCTGCCCCCCGGTTCTACCCAGAAGAACCATTATTGTGAAGCTAGTCAAACTCTCTCAGCTGCACTTCTTTAATTATTTAATGATAAATGACCCGCACTTGTATAGCACCTTTCAGAGTAAGGACTCCAAAGTGCTTTACACTACAGTGTATCATTCATCCATTCACACACACATTCACACACTGGTGGTGATGAGCTACGGTGTAGCCACAGCTGCCCTGGGGCGCACTGACCGAGGCGAGGCTCATTAAAGTAACTGACTTTTTCTTTCTTGCATTTTTCTTCTTTAAATCATATATTAAATATTATTTTACTTTTATCTCTAATTTAATATTTTAATAATCTGTTTTATTTTATTGTCTCCAGAAATTTACCGCATTGTGTCACAGAAGCAGATAGCCGACAGATCCGGACACGATGAGTCTCCGGGTAACAACGTAGTGGACATCAGCGTCCCGCCGACCACCGACAGCCACAAGGACAGCAAACTGCAGTGCTGTCAGAGTCTGTGACGCTCGTCCTCTTGTCCACATTCACTCCCACGTCACACCACCTGTGCACTTTTTTCCTTCCACGTAACTCCACCTACGACCAACTCAACCGTTACTTTATCCTCTTTTTATTTTATTTGTCCTTGATTCTCACTCTTGATTCCTAGAAGTACTTTTTAAGTTACTCACGTGTGCTCCTCCCTCCCGCCCTTAGAGACACCTCTCAGAAGCCTTCATGTCTGTGGATCAGTTGAGTTGCAGGTGGAGTTAGTGCGAAGGTCCCTGCGATGCAGGAGCAAGGCAGCTGCGGCTGTCCTGATGAAGCTTGTGAAGTTGTGCTGCTGTCGTGTAAAAAGCAGGTTAGAAATGCATTTCAATAGTTGCCACTAGATGGTGCTGTGTAGACTGAAATTGGCGGAGCATCGTTTTCAGTTCTTGCATTCATCATGCCAAATAAAATCACCTCACAAAGTATTTGTTGAAGAATATTTGGCTTCATTTGTAGTCTTACTTTCAGGTTAAGAAAAGTGTAAATTTACAATAAAATGATTGCAGTTTATTGACTTGTTTGTTTGGTTCTTATTCCGCCATGCCTCAAGATAAAAATCACCACACTTAAGTAAATAATCACATGATAAATAAATAATTAAAGCACAGCCAAAGTGTTAGTTTTACAAAAAAAAAAAGAACACTTGATTCCCTTTAGTGCAAAATCCGGGGAAAATCCCAGTCAGGAATAAAAGCAGTGAAGAGTCATCTTAGATCTACATGCAATTTTAAAAGAAGCCAGAAAACATGTTGAATGGAGTTAAAGTGGATTGGTGAAAGAAAAATCACATTTCTGGTTTTCAGATCATTAATTGCAGATATTAATTTTATAGTTTTTAATAAAAGGTAATATGGATTATCTCATAGTTTGAAAGGATCAGATTTTGATGTTTAATTGCTTAGAAATTAATTTACTAAAATTTGACTGTTTAAATTATTGACTTGAATACAGGTGCTGGCCAGTAAATTAGAATATCATCAAAAGGTTGAAAATATTTCAGTAATTCCATTCAAAACGTGAAACTTGTACATTATATTCATGCAATGCACACAGACCAATGTATTTCCAATGTTCATTACATTTAAATTTGATATTCATAAGTGACAACTAATGAAAACTCCAAATTTGGTATCTCAAAAAATTAGAATATTCTGAAAAGGCTGAATATAGAAGACACCTGCTGCCACTCTAATCAGCTGATTTACTCAAAACACCTGCAAAGGCCTTTAAAAGGTCCCTCAGTCTTGTTTTGAAGGCACCACAATCATGGGGAAGACTTCTGACTTAACAGCTGTCCAAAAGACAATCATTGACACCTTGCACAAGGAGGGCAAGACACAAAAGGTGATTGCTAAAGAAGCTGGCTGTTCGCAGAGCTCTGTGTCCAAGCACATTAACAGACAGGCGCAGGGACGGAAAAAATGTGGTAGAAAAAAGTGTACAAGCTCTAGGGATAACCGCACCCTGCAGAGAATTGTGACGACAAACCCATTCAAAAATGTGGGGGAGATCCACAAAGAGTGGACTGCAGCTGGAGTCAGCACTTCAAGAACCACCACGAGGAGACTCATGAAAGACATGGGATTCAGGTGTCGCATTCCGTGTGTCAAGCCACTCTTGAACATGAAACAGCGCAAGAAGCGTCTCGCCTGGGCCAAGGACAAAAAGGACTGGACTGATGCTGAGTGGTCCAAAGTTATGTTTTCTGATGAAAGCAAGTTCTGCATTTCCTTTGGAAATCAAGGACCCAGAGTCTGGAGGAAGAGCGGAGAAGCACAGAATCCACGTTGCATGAGGTCCAGTGTAAAGTTTCCACCGTCAGTGATGGTGTGGGGTGCCATGTCATCTGCCGGTGTTGGCCCACTCTGTTTCCTGAGGTCCAGGGTCAATGCAGCCGTCTACCAGGAAGTTTTAGAGCACTTCATGCTTCCTGCTGCTGACCAACTTTATGGGGATGCAGACTTCACCTTTCAACAGGACTTGGCACCTGCACACAGTGCCAAAACCACCAGCACCTGGTTCAAGGACCATGGTATCCCTGTCCTTGATTGGCCAGCAAACTCGCCTGACCTTAACCCCATAGAAAATCTATGGGGTATTGTGAAGCGGAGGATGCAATACGCTAGACCCAACAATGCAGAGGAGCTGAAGACGACTATCAGAGCAACCTGGGCTCTCATAACACCTGAGCAGTGCCACAGACTGATCGAGTCCATGCCACGCCGCATTACTGCAGTTATTGAGGCAAAAGGAGCCCCGACTAAGTATTGAGTGCTATACATGCACATTCTTTTCATGTTCATTCTTTTCAGTTGGCCAACATTAGAGAAACAAACATTTTTTCATTGGCCTTTAGAATATTCTAATTTTCTGAGATACCAGATTTGATGTTTTCATTGGTTGTCACCTATAAATATCAAAATTAAACGTAATAAACATCGGAAATACATTGGTCTGTGTGCATTGAATGAATATAATGTACAAGTTTCACGTTTTGAATGGAATTACTGAAATATTTTCAACCTTTTGATGATATTCTAATTTACTGGCCAGCACCTGTAAACTATTCACTGAGGTGTGAATGTCGTTTTAAAAAGTAATTTTAGAGGATTTCTAATTTATGATTTAATCTGAACTGGTAAAGGCCTCAGTTTGAAGAAACAGATTAATTCTGACTGAACAGAATCCGCCACAGAATTCTTCATAAATAATACAACACTTATGGCAGCGTAAAACTCTGAATTGCTGTGGTTTATGTGAGGTTTTGGGGTGACGGTGGCACAGGAGTTAAGCGCTCGCCTCATAATCAGAAGGTTGCAGGTTCGAGTCCCACTCAGTCTGTCGCCGTCGTTGTGTCCTTGGGCAAGACACTTAACCCTTGCCTGCTGGTGGTGGTCGGAGGGACCCGCGGCGCCAGTGCTCGGCAGCCTCGCCTCCGTCAGTGCGCCCCAGGGCAGCTGTGGCCACATCGTAGCTCATCACCATCAGTGTGTGAACGGGTAAGTGACCGTGTTGTGGAGCACCTTGGGGGGGTTCTAGGACTGTAGAAGGTGCTAGATCAAATACAGACCGTTTACCATTTATGACAGAGCTAAAGTGACAAACAGGTTTCACAAGGTCTCCTTCAGATTAACAGCTCATCTGCCTGGTCACTTGATCTCAATTTCTCTAAACACAGGCTGTTCACTGAGCCAACTACAAAAGCTCAGACTTGACCCGTGTTAATGGTTCACACTGCCGCTTTAAGAGTTTTGTTCCTCACCAACAGCAGCATAGAGAATATTTTAAACTTGTGTTTGTCGCGTAAGATGATTATGCCGGGGACTGGATTGAGGGACGGCTGTCAACAGATGACAAAATTTGAGATTAGCGGTTTGTTTTTCACTGGGATTAGTGAGCACATGGAGCGGTTTCCAACAGAAACGTTAAAAAGTCAACACCCCCTCTGCCACCCCTCCTAGAACGAACAGTAAACAGATTATAGATTATGTTTTACTATAAAAACACAAGCATCTACAGATTAATCTTCACTCAGATTTTTTAAAATATATTTTATTGGCTTGGCAAACAATTCTTGGCTGATTGCAGGTACCAGGATCATTTTTACCATTTCATAGCACATTTTAAACACCAGTGTTAAAAAAGTTACTAATGACTCACTTTGACAGTCTCTGCTCCTGAAAGAAGAATCAAAACATCCTAAAAGTGTTGTAAAGCAATACAAGTAACATCTACACGTGTAACAAAGCGAACACTTCTGTTTAAATAACAGAACAAATCATTTTGATAAAAGCTGCTAAAGTTAGCTCCTTGCATCTCTGCTTGCCCGTGTGGCCCGGGCCATTCCAGTACGTACTGGAAGTCAACTGGTGTGAAGTTTTGTTTAAGATACAAAACAAAGGAACAAATCTAAGATCATTTAAATGAACAGGAGCCAAGGTGTAAACAAGAAAGCAGAGTGAGATAAGAGCTCTTCGATCTGCTGGATTCTGAAGGTTCCCGTCTCTGTTGCCCATTTCCAGCTCCGCACTACAGAGCTCTGCGTTCAGACACGCAACTCAGAGCTGGAACTTCGGGTCAGCCCAGAAAAGTCTTACAGCATCAGGAACAAAAATCTGCCTCCCTAAAAAGCGTTTGTTTAGACGTGACACAGGAGCACCATTAAAAAGACATTCGAGCCTTCTGTGAATAAATTACTGTTCAAGTATGCTTGTGCTGAAGTAAATACTGAGATATTAACAGAGTAGAGTATTAAATCATGGTTCTAGACTCTTTACAGCATAAGTTATGTTGTGTGTTTGGAAAATAAATCTAATATGCATAAAGACACATGACAGGGTATCTGCAGGTTTAAGGGAGCCAAATTTAAGACTTTTTAAGACCTTTTTTAAGGCCACTTAGACCAAATTTAAGCTATTTTTAAAATTAAATTTAAGCTATAATTTCCAGCTATTGCCTGGAGCCGGTGCTAACCACGCCGCGAACATGGGATTAGCCATCCAGTTACCATTAAACTTGCACTTCCCCATGGCGCACGCTCCCACTAGCTTAACCAGCTAATGTGCTCATCTAAAAGTAGCCCCCTTTCACAACCAACTGAATGTGTACAGTTCCGCTTACGCCAACAACGTACACAAAAAACGCTGAACACTAACTAGAAATTCACAAAAATTTTATAGAAATAAAAGAATTTTGTTTATTGGGTCTTTGAAAATTTAAGACCTTTGGAAACTGTATTTAAGGATTATTTGTTATTTTTAAGGATTTTTAAGGCCTTAAATTTGGAAAAGCTAATTTAAGACTTTTTAAGGACCCGCGGATACCCTGCATGATTTGTTGTATAATCATAACAAACCACAGCTGGAATATAATCCCAATTAGAAAAATGTAAAAAGCTGTCAAGAAAAAACTAAACTAGAAAGTCGGTAACTCGTCTCAGAGTATTAAACACTGACCTTGTCCTGTGTGCGTTCGTGTGATCATGGGGGAGTAAACATCTCCCAGTGATGTTGCTCATAATCTGAATAATCCTGGTTCAGAAGATTGTCCGAATGTTACACGAGCACAGAATAACCTGCCTAGAGTATTAATAAAGAGTCCTGAATCCCTGATTCTGACAAAACAAAAGCATACAGCAAAGTGCAACTCAAAAGTGATTAAATCCTTCAACGGGTGATCAAAGACGTTCAGTCCACAAACACAAATATCAAAATGTCCTTTCAAAAGTTTTAAAGACAGGTGTCAAGTGCTACTTATAAAAAAAACTAAACAAGGACATTGTTGGAAGTCTACTTCAGACAAAAACAGCTAATCCAGCCGTTATTTAAAAACTAAAATATTAACAGTACTGCTTGCATTCCTAACTGTGCATTCTGACCTCCACATCCAGTGTTTTATTGCACCATCGCTCTCTGAACTCACAGCCACTCGTTTTCTGAGGAGATTTTTAAAGATGAGGGGAAAAAAATTTGGGATGAAGTTTTAATTTCAGATTATTAAGATCTGGAACGTGAAATCATTAGATTGATGGGATCGTGCTGCTGTGTGTAAGAGCTCCTCAGATGGACGAGGAGAAGGGGAAGGTCCATGTGGGTCAACGCATGTCTACGTTATCGTCTCTGTACCGTTACACAGCCCTCCTAGCTGGTTCGTTTGACCAACCTCCTAATCTACGACGCCGAGTCAAATATATCACCACTTCCACTATGATACAAAAAACAAGTCTCACATGTCTCCGTCCACTCCACGTCCCACTTAGTCCCCCTGGAGGACATGTGTGTGAGAGCAAAAGGGAAAAATATAAAAGAGGAATTAAAAAAGGAAAAGCTTCTCATACTATGCTCTCATTGGCCGAATTCTTCAGTTTGCTAGAGAGCAAGGAATGCTGGGAGGAGTTTGATTCCTTCACTTCAGGAATGAGAAGACGAACTTTCTGATTTGTTCTCCTCCATTCAGAATAGAGCTGACAGTGGTAGCGGAAGGAAACCTGCAAACAGGAAAACGGGATGTTTCACGTCAGGATTTACGGACGGGCATACCAACATAGCTCCGTGTCAACTGGATGTTACCAGAGTCCAGAGGACGTAGATGGTGAAGAGGGCAATGGTGAGGGCTATGAGGCCCACAGCCTGCAGCCAGCTCCCCAGGTGCAGGTGGTCCTGAGCGCCTCTCAGACACAGCCAGCCGGAGATCGCCGCTAGAGGTGTGATGAAGAGGAAGCACACCATGTCGCAGAACAGTGTCCTCTTCTCGTTACGAGGGCCGGGGTCCTGCAGCCACTGTGGAAAAATCACAGCGAAGGAAAAAGATTACAGAAAAATGAATGCAGGAAGTTTTAGAAGGAGGGGAAAAATACATTCTCCATTCACTAAAATCAGAGAAAATGACCCAAAAGTTCCCTGGAAATTGAGCGTGGTGTACCTCTGTGAGAGGCCGCGGCCGTCTCTCGATGCGGAACTCCGTGTGACAAAGCTCGCAGTAGCTGGTGTTGGAGGACGACAGCCACTTCTCCAGGCAGCTCTTGTGCACCGTGCCCAGCGTGCCCGTGCAGTCGCACGGGGACAACAGCTCCTCGCTGCTACCTCCCTCGTGGCAGATGCGACAAATGGGACCGTCGCTGACGCAAAACAATACACATCGTCAAATTTATCTCAGTAGGAATGTCAAAGAAGATTAAAATCTGTATTTGGGTCTGGGGTACACACCTTTGTACGCTCATGGGTTTGAGCACAGATGACAGCAGACGTCCATCTAAGGCTGTGACCTGTGTGACGTAGAGCGCCTGGCATCCATCACCACCAGCTTCCTCCACAATCTTCCACAGACCCGTGCTGCTGGCACAGTCGCACAGAGAACCAGGCAGGTGGCAACACCCGCCTGTTGTCATGGTTACCGAGTCCAGACACCAGCAGTGCAGACGGAGCCGATGGGCTGGAGGTGATGGACACCTGGAAGGAGCAGCGGGAGGAAACTCCTGTTCTTCTCCAGAGCGGAACGACTCTGCAGATAAACACGCTGATCATTCATTTAGAAACAAAATCCGTCAGCGTACAAAATCAGATTCATGCAAATAACAATCGATAAACAGGGTGACCTCTTCTCGTTAAAGAAACAGAGAGCATATCCTTTTCACACAGCTCTATTGTTGTCAGTTGGGTTGAAGACTCAAATAGTTGATGTAGAAACACGATGAATGAAATAAAACAGTGATCCTTCGGTCACTTTGCTCACAACGCTGCTTCAGATTTACAATCTATTTGCGTCATTTCCTGCCATCTCCACCTGAATGAGATTATTGAGAATCATATTAGATCGTTTACAAGAAGGCCGTCCATTTGGAGGTGGGCCAGTTTGTCCAGAGCAGCTGCTAATTCGGTAGAAAAGCCAGAGTGATGTCAGTGATGGCATATGAGACATGTGCAGCTGACTGATAACCAGCTGCCTCGCCTCAGATAACCCTTCCGTCCAGATAGGAGGCAGAATGACTGACTCGTGTTCTGTGGCACGCTTTATCCCACAAGTTAGGAAATTTGTGTTATTTCGTGACATTACAAAGGAAAATATCCAATAGAAGCAAGCATTTTTTTTTATCCACAACAAACAAATCACATGAAAAACATTAATCGTTCGATGAGTTGAAGCATAACTATTTATCTTTAAAATCTCTGTGGGCTACACATTGTGGCCTTTAATCGCGGCTTGATGCTGTTTTATTGCCAATGTGAGGTCCAGCTCAGTAGGTCGTTATTACACACACCTTCACGTGGCTGTTTATGAACAAAATATGAAAAAGTAACCATTTCTAAGTTACCTGGTCTTTCTGAATAATTGCAAACATTAAAAATGAACTATTTTAGAAAGTCACTGTAAATCAGTAGTAAAATTAGGAGACTATAAAAATATTTATTATTTAACCGGTTCAGCTGTAACATTAGGGTCGAAATTAAATAAAAACGGGTCAGTTTTACAATTAAAATAAAAACGTCGGTGTTATTCATCAACACTGGCGGCATGGGGGTGCACGGTTAAGAAGCACAATCCTTGACCCAGATAAACAAAGGTAATCACTTATTGTTTTGTGTCTTTTAAAAACACGCTGTCTGTAAATACGGGGATTAAAACGGATTTTTTTTTTCAAAGAAGGACATTTAATAACCAAATTTTCACAGTCAGCCGAATGGAGAAGCATCCCGACATTTAGTCACACATTATTTATCTTTTTATGGTGCTGCTAATGTTCCAGCTGCGGCCAGGCGTTAGGCGCAGACTACTGTCTGGACCATAGCAGCGTTAAGATAAGCTTCAGAGGCAAAACATAGCAGCGTGTCTCTTTGATGGGTTAAAATTTAAGACATTTTACTTGCAATTTGTCCACAAACAACATTAGCATTTTACTTTAGAGTGACTATGTGTTGCTAGTGGTCAGCAAAGTGTTGCTAACAGACCGTTGAAGTAAGTATACAGAAGTAAAAGCTAACTTACCTTGTTTTAGTGTCGTCCCAAGGTAGCGGACATTACCACCTTAAAAGCCTCGTTTTGCCTTCTCATTCCGTATTTTAGTAAAAATTAGAAGCAGCAAAGAAACAAAAAAACAGGTGTTCCTGAGCTAAGTGCAGCTATGCTGTAGCTAGCAGCTCGGTGTCAGCTGATAACCGGGGACAGGCTTCCGCTTTTCCATGGATTTAAATAACACACCCAGAAGACTCACCGTCCCCTTCTTCCACCTCAGCCGTGTGGCTCAGCCTTGTGTGAGTACAACACGATGATGGTACAACACAATCACAACCATCACAGCTGACGGCAGCGTGTCACCGGGTGGGGCTTCATACCACCAGAGGGCTAACAGGAGCTCATCTGTTCAATGTAAACGTCTCAGTAAATAGCATTACATCAAGGACAAATATTTACTGTTATCTGGATTTGGTTACGACGTGTTTACAAATCACAACACCTGGATGCTAATGGCTACAGATTTGACTAAAATCAATGAAACAAGAGCTGAAACGCGACGAGCGCACCCTGGTGGCCAGCCCCTGCATGTCCCATAAACAAAATGATGAAACTCCCATTTCCCCAGACGCTCGGTTCAGTTAGTTCTGGTGTACATTCAGATATTTTACCAAATAAGTTTATGTAAGCTATTTGTGCTGCTTTAAAAAACAAACAACTGCAGCAAAAGCATGGCAGCACCCACAAAACTGTATTTTGTCTCCACTTTTTAACAAGACAGCAGATGATGATGCATTACCCTTTTGACACAGCTTATAATAAACACAGTGATGTATCTTCCTCTTCTTCTACTGTTGGAAAAACAAAGACATAAATATTGGGCTGAACTCAGAGGCATACAAAGTGTTTTTGATCTACGGTAGGGTTGATCTTTTTCTAGATATAAACGTGACCCATTTTCTGGCCTCATTTCTAGGTCAGATTTCTAATTATTGTAGAAATTTCCAAACAAACACCACAAAAGAATTACCCTCGTTATTTATTAAACCAGCTAGAATTGAACACAAGGAGCGTGCATCCTAAAATAACTTCTTGCTAATGAGTCAAGTGGTTTCCACACATCATTCTTTATTTCAACATTATCCAACGGATGCAAAAGTAGCATGGTGTGTTTGTTTGTTCACTTCACATGCAAATATTTTGAAGAAATGTAAACTATTGTATAAAGTACTGAATAAATCATACATCAAAGCTTTTAAACCAGGTGCATTAAGAGAAAACCATTCAAATAAAATGCGCCTTTCTTACTTTTTAGTTACTTTCTCTAAAGCAACTAATAGCTAAAATTTCTAGTCAGCAAAGATCAAATGAGAAACATTCTGAATTTTGTTTTTATACATCCTTGAACATTACTCATACTCATCTAGTTACAGATAGACGGCAACAACCCAAGACAAGGACACCACGCATGGTGCCATATTTCCCTACTGAAAACAGCTTTCATGTTGCAACAAGCAGAAAAATGCTTCTCCGGGAACACTCGGAGCCATTCGTGCTTAGGGGGAGATCGTTTCATTGAAATAGTTGGACATTAGTGCAATTACCTTTTCATTTTGAGTCTATTCAAAATAGGACCTGAAAACAAGAGGCTGATCTTCTGATCTCACTGATAATCAGACAGACTCAGCAATTAACAATACCTTCTGTAATATGTAGCATTTCATTTTTCTTTGCAAAAACCTGGACATTAGCAGGCTGGAACAAACTTTTAGTTTGATTGCAACCGTTTTCCTTTGGTTTCTTTGCGAACTACAACGAACACACACACACACAAAAAAGTAAAATAAAACAGCATTTGTTTCACATTAGCCCTGATAAAATCAGCCAGTCACAGCCAGTCTGGTTTCTGGCTCATGCTAATTTCATGCTAAGAAGGGCCTAAAGCAGAAACCAGAAACTTCAGGCCACACACCATTACTCCAAAACTAATCAGCTCCTCTTCTTTAGCTAGACAGACTTAAATCAGACCAACCAGACGTGAAATTCAACATTTTCACTGAAAATCACACCAGCTATGATGGGAAAAGGAGGGAAGCAGAAGCAGCTTGGAACATCGGTGAGCAGGCCTGCTGATCCCTCACCAGGAGCGGGTCAACAGGATCATCGTTGAGTGAATTAAAAAGGGACCGTAGTTAACGACAGCTTCAACCTGCATAAAGCCTCATCCTCTCCCACCCTGCTACCCAGAAGCACAAACATATTTTAGACAGCTTCTTTACAAATCAGAGTAGAACGAGAGGAAACACAGAAAAAAGGAATGCGAAATTTAAGAATCTGATGTCTGACATTTCTGGAGAAATTGGAAACTAAGAGAAGCGTGACAGACGAGATAAAGCAGAGGTCAAGACAGGAAAAGACTGAGAGGGTCACAGGCTTTGGCAGCAGGGGAGCTTGTTCCCTCTCTGCCCGTCCATCGTTGGGGGGACGCTTATGTCCACCACGTTGTCCCCTGGTGAATCATTAGATGCAGATCTGTCTGATATTTGCCTCTGAGATACAATCCGATAGATTTCTGAAAGAAAAAACAAAAACAAGTGAGGGTTTGAAAGCATTTTATTTAGCCGGCTCACAGCATTGGATGCATCACTTTTCCTACCCGTCAGGATGTTCTTGAACGCTTCTTCTACATTGGTGGAGTCCAAAGCCGAGGTCTCGATAAAAGACAGAGTGTTTTTTTCTGTTGAAGAGAGATCAATAAGAGCGTCAATATATTTTTCATGCATTCCTGAAACTGAACTAATAGCTTGATGTAATAGTTCTGTTTTTGTTCAGTACAAAGAAGGGCATTGTTCAGATTTGTTGTAAAAAAAATAAATAAACACAACTAAATAGAAAAAGAACACACGCACACGCTAGAGGAAGTAAAACACACCACAGCAGAGATGCAGGACATGGGGTTCAGAACATTGCTCCAGGGTAGGGCTGCTCGATTATGGCAAAAATAATAATCACGATTATTGGGACTGAAATTGAGATCTCGATTATTTAAGACGATTTATCAATTAATGTTGATTTTATTTGTTTTTATTCTGTCATAAAATTGCTCGGGGCGCAATCAGGACAAAAATAAATAAAAAGTAAGATGATCACTAAAATAACTCCTGATTCCCAGTATAAAAAGACTTATATGCTTTTAGCTCATCGTTTATGACCCAAGGGCTATAGACCTTGGTTTAACTCATTTAAGTCTAACCAGTACAGACCCAAATACCATTATCTGGCAAATACTGACAGCAAGAATTATACAGTGGCATTTATAACAAATAAATGCAAATAAATTGATGTTCACAAAATGTTGCATAATTTATTGAGTCGTGTCAAGGTGCTGTAGGAGAGTGCACTAGCACCGTGTCCTCAGAGAGATTAGTTATTATTTATCAGCGTGAGGAAGTTATTTCTATCTTATTTATAAACTATGTATTCACAAGTCCATCAGTTAATGTAATAAATGTCCCAACCACAGCTGCACCCCCCAACCCCCAACCCGGTTTCACAGCAATCAGGGGCAAGATGCACGTGTGTTTAGTGCGCCGCACGTGCACATTTAGCTGTTTTAGCGGCTCAGGAACCTGAAGGTACGGTGTGTGTGTCACTCACTCTGGTCAGTCCAACAGGGAGCCGGCTCCGAGAGCTGTTTCTTTAGCGACTGACACATCACTACATCATTCCCTTTCCTAATGTCCTGAAGAACGGTCCGGAGCGCAGGCGGAGTTTTTAGCTAACCTGCAGGAAACGTCGACGATAGTTATCCAGAAAGTAGCTAAGGGTTACCAGAGATGTTTCTGAGGTGTTCGCTAGGTACTTTTAAGATTTAAAAAGTCAAGAAGGGGGTCTGAAAAGCTGTTGGAAATAGCGTCAAAGTCGCCAAGTTGGCAACACCGGAGGAGCGCTTCATTTGCAACTCAGGGCAGCGCAAGTGGTAGGAGCAAATATTCGGCTTGTTTTGTTTTTATAATCGTTCAAAACTCAGATCGTCTGCAGGGCACTTAAGGTGTGTAGAACAAAAATACTGCTGAACTCCGTTGGATTCCCTGGCTCAGTTTGTCCACTCTGATGGAAAATAATCACAAAAGTCCTCCCCAGTCTAAGCTACTGCTACTTACAGGTGAAACCCAAAATATTAGATACAGGGGTTGTCTATCCTGGTTCTGGAGGGCAGGCATCCTGCATGTTTTAGTTGTTTCCCTGCCTTAACACACCTGAATTTAATCAGCAGGTGATTTACAGGCTTCTGCAGAGCCTTATGAGCTTCTGAACAGGTGAATCTACCTCTAAACCAAGTGTTATGTTATATTGTGAAAAGGTTCAATATTCTAGACTCAAAGAGTCACACTCTAATCAGCGAATGAATCCAGAATTAGCTGCTGCAGAAGGTTCCTGAGCCAATAAATGATCTCTCAGTCTAAGTTGAATTACTCAGATAAATGGACTTTTGATTTACCTGCGAAGGCTCGAGCCTCGTCGGTGGGAACGGCCCTGAGGTGGCGGAGGTCGCTCTTGTTTCCCACCAGCATGATGACGATGTTGTTGTCAGCGTGGTCCCTCAGCTCCTTCAGCCAGCGCTCCACGTTCTCATACGTCAGGTGCTTGGCGATGTCATAAACTAGGAGGGCCCCGACTGCACCCCGATAATACCTAAAGAGCAATGCATTACATCATGGCTTTAAAATATGACATATTTTGTTTTCTACTTAACATACTTCGACCTAAAGGGTGATTCTAACTTTCTAGGACATTTGAGAACTGGAGCTGCTCAGTCAGCAGCTTCTCAGCTGGCCTTTTCAGCCAGTGATCACATTGCTCATGAATAATTTCCACAAAAGATCAGCTGTAAATAAACACTGGAGGCAACATTTAACTCACGCTGAGGTGATTGCTCTGTAGCGCTCTTGTCCAGCTGTGTCCCAAATCTGTGCTTTTATTGTCTTTCCGTCCACCTGGATGCTGCGGGTGGCGAACTCCACCCCTATGGTGCTCTTGCTCTCCAGGTTAAACTCATTTCTTGTGAAACGAGACAGCAGGTTACTCTTCCCCACTCCCGAGTCGCCAATAAGTACAACTATAACCAAAGTACACCAAAATGTGAAGAGCAATACCCCAACAAGCCAAAACAATAGAGGCTGATAGGTTTGCACATTATCATCATCATCATCATCATCATCATCAACACATCTTTATAAACCAGAATAATGTTTATTAACATTCAGTAGGTTGGTTAGTTTATTTCTTTCTTTTTAGTCTGCCTCGCATGTATCTGGTAAATGAGTTTGTCTTTGTCTTTATTTTGAACATGCGTACATACACAGTAATACACACAACATAAGTAACTTCTCCATCTCGTTTTTTTATTTATTTTTTACACATGTTCAAAAGGGAGTAGGAGGAAGCATCAGCTTATTTAATCCCACCCCTTTCTCGACATCAAATAACTAACAGTTATTTAATGTTCAAATACTCCGAAATCCTGCAATTACAAAACTAAATGCTACTTATATACTGATGTTATTACTTTCACGAACTCCTTATTTAATTTATAAAACTATTGTGCCTGGGTATTTAACTTTCTTTGCCTGTAAACATAAAACCTGTTCTGTGATTTATTGAAACATGACATCAGTTCATGTCCTGATTGAATCAGGTGCTTTCACAACTCTGACTTAAAACGATGAAAAGATATTAAATCTGATTCAAGACCATGATACTGTTCATTTTATAGCAAAACTTCACCTGTTGTAGGTTTTTACCTCAGGTGTTAACTGTATTTTCTTACAAAACATTTATTTACAAAAAGAAAATATATTCGTGTCATTTATAACATTATTGATAACATTTTGATAAAAGCCAAAACCCATAATAATTAGTCAAACTTCCGACAACTAACTATATTATATAATTTTCTTTTTTTTTTCTTTAGCCTTTTCCTAAATAGTCAATAATAAACAAGCTAACGTTGCGATTAAAACAATGGATTTCAAAGAGAAAAACATGTAGTTGTTATGATAGCAAAATAGCTCACACACAGCACACATTAGCTTGCTAATTGCCAACACTAAACCTGCTAAATTGGGAAGATATTTAACAAATTTGATGCGAAAGGACTGCCTTGAACATCAAACTTCCAGCAGTTTAACCCCACGGACACAGTGGTAAACAACCATCTTGTCGTCTGCCACTTTCTGCCAGAGCTAACTTTAGCATCTTGTACTTCCTTAGATTTCACTGCTGTCGTTGACTACAAAAATGGCCACGGCGCTGTCGTTCATTCACTTTTAAAGAAGAAATTACCTTTAAACAAGTAGTCGTACTCATCGTCTCGAGTTCCCATTTTCCAATACTACCTTTTCAAACTACTTTTTCCTCAAATATCAACAAACCCCTTCGTCAACCGGGGTAGCTAACACCGCCCTCCAGGAGAGTCAAAAGCATGTGACTTCAGAACCTTCTTGTTTGGGCCAATGGGAGTGCTCTTTGGATTGACTGGTGGGTTAATTGACTAATCGCAGACATTCTTTAAGGAAAATTACCCAATCAACGGGAGGAGTGGAGAACCCGCAGAGCCATTACACCCTTTTGTTCTTATCATAGACATGACGCCTCATTGGGTGCTGGAGGGCGTAACAGTACCGCTGCCATATTGGATGGGTCTCCTAACTTTCCGAAGGACAAGCAAGTGAGTATGCCCGTTTTTGTGCAGCCTACGGTTACAACAACGGGCGTACTATTGAAAACACAGATCATGTGGGATTACTAGGGACCTTTCTAGAATACCTGCAAGGATTTTAGATTTAAACTTATTTTTTAATTGGGTAAGACCCTTCTTCAGTGGAAATCTGGAATGGAAACCATCAAAAATGGTGGCCGGCCACTACGGTTGCTCCAGTTCATGGGGCGTCTACAGATTATATCTGTGGTTCTTATCATTTAGACAGATCGTTATCAAAAGTGTGTGTGTGTGTGCAGTGGCGGTTCTACATCGAATTACTCCCCGGGCGAGGCCCCCTTTGAGCGCCCCCCCCCCCACCACCACCACCACCACCACCACCACACCACCCCACCTGCATGAACACATGCATGTTTTCTACAAACAGGCATGTTTTATTAGAACGACTATTGAACATTCATTTTTCTAAGTTGCACATATTTACATTAATTACTATGAAGTTGTCAGAATGTAAAGCACTATACATTATATACTGTATCAAAATATATAGAATCAAATATACAAAAACAAACAATAACTAAATATTAAGAATATATGAACATAATAGATAATAAATAATCTAAATAGCAAAAATATTTCACACATAACAAACTAAAGATAATCACTACAGCATTGCACTTAGAAAACACAAACTAAAATTAAAACCTAACCTTGATGCAACATCATCAATAATGTCATCACATGAAATCTGCTCCCCCTACTGAGTGATTGATACTAATCAGAGCCAGGTTAGTGAGCCGCCCCTGAAACATAGGTGACCTCAGGTATGACTTGATCAAGTTTTGAAAAGCTCCTCTCAGCTTGAGCCACAGTGACTGGCAGAGCAGTCCAAAAGTTGGGGTAGATCTCCAATAGATCTCATGATCCATAATATTTTAGAATTGCCTCTGAAATTGTAATTTAAACTGACATAAAAAACTGTAGACTACCAAAAATGCCAACTTTTACAGAACAAATCATGTAAAAAATAATCAGTGCAGCCATCAGCAATAAATAAACAGGATAGTTAGTGGTGACTGGGGTGTTTTCTTCTGCTTGTAGAGTGGTTTCATTTATTATTATGTGAACATGATCAACATGTTTGTTGTTGTTCAGGCAGGCCACAGGCTGCAGCGAGCATTTAACAAATCCTAGTTTGAATCAGTAAAAAACGATTCAAGGACTTTTTTCAAACCATTTGAATATTCGTTTAAATATTTCAGCCCTATTAGCTCTGCTAGCAATTAGTTGACCGCATTTAACCATTAAAATCCCAGTTAACTGGTTCAAAAAATTGAAAACATGCATCATGAGAGCTACATACCTTTATCTTTCTGCTCTTTTTTCTTTTTTTCCCCCTGAATGGGGCACCTGGTGGTTTTAGCCTTTTTATGTTCATCTCTTCTGTTTGGCTCCTGACTCAGTAAGTTTCCCTTAGTCAGGACTAAACAATTTGACCTTGATGGGGGGGTGACCACAAAATCGTTTTGTTTTTCCTTTTTTTATTCGGCCATTTCACACAATTCAGAGAAACCTGAAAGAATGATAGGCCTGTGTTTATGATATTATGAATGAAATATGGAAGAACGTTAAGATGTGATTGACTTTAGCCATGTTAATACAGTTGATTCAGCCCCTGCACGCTCATTTCATTTGGGAAAGACGCAGAGGTGAATTCCCCCGCCGCACCCCTCCCCTTCCTGTTCTTCATAGACACACGGTGCACGTGAACGTTCTCAGTCAGCAGGAGCGCCTGCAGCTGCAGGGGGCGCCAACTTGCTGTTTCCAATCCAGACACTGTCATATGACAGATAATAGAAAACCTCGGTGCGGCGCAGATTTCCTTTTTTTTTTTTTACTCCGCGCTTGTGCGCCCCTTTTGTGTCATGAAAAAATGCCGCCCCGGGCAACTGCCCTGTCTGCCCGTGCCTAAAACCGCTACTGTGTGTGTGTCTGTGTGTGTGTGTGTGGGGTGGTGGGGTGGGGGTGGGGGGGGACACACACCAAATAAGGACATCCTACTTGAATTTCCAATATTCAAATTGAAATAAAAATGAGACAAATACAAACTTACAAAACATAAATTGCAGCCTCGGTGTGTTTGGATTTTTTTTCAGTAGGCTTTTTATAAATGTATCAAAGCAGATTATTTAGTAATGTTGAATTCCACTCTTAATTTGAAAGTTTTAATTTCATGTCTATTGGAGGACCCATTACAACTTTGAACTTTGAATCTATATTTGCTGACACAAAGAAAACAGCTCTTCTAATACACAAGTTACATTAAAACTACCTACTTGGCCTACAGAATGCTAGATGGTATGTGATTAACTGAAATGAATGTAACAATTTTTTATTGTAATAATTCATACATCCTTTGACTAACATGGATGGACACAAATAGGCAAAAAGAACGAAATGTAAGGAGAGATTTTAATCATAAAAAGCTAAACAATGAGTTCTTAAGGCTCAACTCATTATTTCTATTTTGCAGGTTATTTTTAACTTTCACTACTACATGCATAAACATACATACTTCTTTGTGCAGCACATAGGCAGTCATTTTACTGAATTTAGTTTTAAAAGAAGATTGAGAGTTCAGACTCTTAAATGTGTTTATCATTACTGATAGTTTCAGATTTCAGGACATGGAATGCCTTCAAACACAGAACATCCTGAGCTCTTTTAAAAGGAATCTCCTACCATCTTTATGCAGATGACATCCAACTGTACATCTCCTTTAAGCCCCATGAGATGTCTAAGCTGCAGCTGTTACACACATGCTTAGACTCTATCAGAACCTGGATGGCTGGGAGCTTGTTCCCAAAGTCAGAGACTCTCTTGGTCAGCTTGCTTCTCACACCAAACCTTCTGTCAGGAATCTTGGCGTGACCTTTGACCCAGCTCTCACCCTGGATTCTCATGTCAGTTCTCTTGTTTGCTCTTCCTTCTTCCATCTCAGGAACATTGCTAAGCTGAGTCCCATTCTGTCCCGCTCTGAACTTGAGACAGTTCTCCACACCTTCATCTCCTCACGCTTAGACTACTGTAACTCTCTTTTCACGTGTCTGAGCAGAACCTCCCTGAACCGTCTACAGGTGGTTCAGAATACCTGTGCTCGGCTTCTGACCAAGTCCTCCAAACACACCCACATCACCCCGCTTCTCCTCCAGCTTCACTGGCTGCCAGTCAACTTCAGGGTTCATTTCAAGATCCTGGTTCTGGTCTATAGGGCCTTACATGGACAAGCACCATCTTACATTGGTGATCTTCTTAGTCCCTACACCCCCAGCACGTCCCTGAGGTCCAGTGATCAAAGCCTACTTATGGGCCGTCCATTCCCATCTGTACCGGGTCGGCCCGGGCCGGGTAGCGTAGGTTGTTTACATATCTGGGTGGCCTGGTATTTTTCCGGGCCAACCAAGGCTCATTCTCAGCCCTCTTCTCGAGGGGTCTGCTTCAGGCCGACCAGGGCCAACACACCCACTGCTGACAGCAAATTCACACCTTCCATTAGAGCAAGCCTCTGATTGGTGGGTAGAATCAGCCCACATGGGCTTAAGGCAAGGATGTGTGGAATCAACCGGGCCAGGCTGGGGCCGACTGGGGCTACCCGGCACAGATGGGAATGGCCCATTAGACTACTGCAACTCTCTTTTCACTTGTCTGAGCAAAACATAGTTTTAACTGAATACTAATTTTATTCCCATAATATATATTTTAGACAACTTCACACTCTAATCAGATTAAAACATCAAAAGTAGTTTCCAAAAGCTTTCAATCTGCAACGGGCAGCAAAGACACAACCTCCATCAACAACAATTCATAGAACTGCTTTATTTTTTGTTTTTATTCCGACTGAATCCAAACACACACGCACACACAGCCATCTATTTAGTGCCATGTATAAATAGATGAATGTACACAGATGCACATAAATACACTTTTCTGATATGCATATTCATTTTGAAATCATGCTATGTTTCTGGCTCCCTCTTGGCTGAGGGCACACAGCGATCTGAAAACACAAACACAGCACAGCAGTTGGAAGAATCCCTATTAATTTGCATGTAAAGTAAAACCTACAAGCCTTTCAGTTTTTGGGATATCATACAAAAAAAAAAAACAGCCGTGGTTTGTACACCACAAAATATACAGCAGTTGCATCTCAATAGACACACAAAAAATGATAAATCATGTAGATCGCCATTACGCAATCATTTCTCGCCCAGCTGCAAAAAATAAAACCAAACAAAAATAATATTCTCCAATTCAAATGGAAAATATATTTGTATATCTTTATATATGTATTTATAGATTTATGTACATATTCTCAGCAAAACAACAAGGGAGAAATATAAATACGACACAGGTGAAAACAGAAATATAAACAATCGACCAACATGTAACATTTTCCAAAGAGGCAAAAGAAAATAAAAAAAAAATTAAATAAAAAAAGCAGCTATGTGATCAAATCAGACAACAGACTGTACAAAATATTGCTGCCATGGTTTTCATCTGATGAACAGCAAACTGATTACTGAACTGGCTACTGCACATCATGAAAACAAACTATTTTACAATGTCAGACACTGCTGTGTTCCTTACGCTCAAAAACACGTGTAGAAACGTTCCAACCCACCGAATAAAGTCCCTCTGAAGCTTCAAAAAGTGGAACTTTTAAAGTCCTAAAGATGTGAACTACAGAGAGACTACAGTAAACGTAAAATCTACACACACGGTGTCTGACAAACACCCACGCAGTCGTAGAATAAAACATCTAGATCACATCATGTGTGAGCTTGAAACTTTCATCTAACAAGTGAAAAATATGACTTCTGCATTTAATGTTACATGTGTTTATTTGGCCTCTATCACTAGTTCTTCTGTAGATTCTCCAAACTAAGTGCAAAAATAAACAAAAAACACATTCAGCCCATCCACAAACTGCTGGGTTTCACCAACATAATAATGTAAAGTGTGGATTCTAATTTACAGCCACAATATGGACGGATAAGTACAAGCGATGGTCTACAACTACAAACGTTTGGGCCGTCTGCTCCATGAATGAGGACCTGATATTTAAATACACAAAATGTCCTCAATTATTTTCTCATTTAAAATTTGAATCTGTCCAAACACCAGGGCAACACTGGAAGACATTGCAGTGGAGTAAACAGTCCTGTAATAACAACGTTTGCACATTCAGTGTTGAGATGACAGGAGTCAGCTGTTTCTGCACATCGTGTAGTAAAACGCGTCATCATAACACTGCATGTCTATTACAACTGTGTGACGTTTAAGGACCCTGGGACATTCCTAAAAGGCTGATATGATCAGAACAAAACATAAGAAATTCTTTGGGTACATGTTGCAACAAAAAAGCTTCTCAGATTTAAAAATCACACATTTTAGAAAAAGCCCCGTCTTTGTAGCAAAGCTGATGAAAATACCTCAAGTAAATAAGTGGCAAAATGTGCTTTTAATAATAACTATTTTGCCAATTTTTAAACTTTACACTAAACTTCAAATCCTTCCCTCACATTTTCCTGCTGGACATTAGTGAATGGCAGAAGTGGGATGTTATTGGCTCAGTGATGGTTTTATTAGTGTTTGTCTAGACACCGCCAGGTTTTCTCACTGAATTCTTTACATAACTGGCTGGTTAGTTAACATACCAGCTTCTGTTGAGCTGTGATGTGGGACGATGCTCCAAGCACCACTGATTAAAAACATCCATTCAGTCTAATGTAGTGGATATAAGCTAATTCAGTAGCGGTTAAGGCAGTGTTAGCACAGGTGTGAACAAAAAAATCTAGTCTACTTAATTATATAATGTGATCAAAGAAACTGCAACTTCCAGTTAACAGTTAAACACGTGTGGTGGAGTTTAGTTTGAGTCACTTCCACTTCACCATAATGCCCTACATCTTTGATGAAGGAGAGAAATTCACTTCCTGCTTTAGAGCCACTTGCTTTCTCATTCATTTAGGAAAAAAATAAATTACTTTGAAATACTTAGAAGGATGTTTTATAAAGTGCCTCTCAAGATAAAAACCACGAGGCGCTTCACAAGAACAAAAAAATTATGATAATAATCAATAAAAATAAAAAAATAATTTAAATCTCTTACTTAACTGCAGAGTCTGGATTGGGCTTCTAATGCCATTAGTGTAATAAACCCATGAGGTCCAACAGCGCTTCCTGATGTGGGTCTAGAACTCGTGCTATAATCACAACAAATGACTAATCTTGCTCTAAATGCAGGGGCTATACCAAACCTCTGGTACTTGTAAACAATGCAGGTTTTAAGGAGCACAAATACCCTTTTTTTTTACACGTGACTTTCTTTTTGACAGAAAAAGATCTCCAGCCATTAAATACGTTAAGTACCAGATGATGTAGCGAATATGAATTTAAATAAAAGACTCATCAGAAGCAGCTTCTCCACTCACATCACAGCGACATGAGCGACTCGGCAGATTCAGTGAGAAAACCAGTCAGAGGGTTTTGTTTAGTGTGAAACAGAACATACAACACAATCATGGTGTTTCATGGATCTCAAACACGTAATACTATACTGCCTTTTACACACCACATGTCACATATACATACATAATCCTTATATTGATACAGTAAGTTCTATCTGACGAGGATGGTAGCCAGGGTCTGTTGGAAACCAGTGATTTTATCACTAATAGGTTTGTTTCAGGTGTTCGGGTCACTTTTTCCTCTCCGGTAAACACAAGAGATCGAGCTGCTGCCACTGAGGTCCGGACTTCAGCCTGATGAGTCTCCTCTGCCGAGACGTGCACTCCTGTCTGCCACAAAACAGCGTTTACTGCAGAAAACAGAAGGACAAGCTCATGAGTGCGGACGAGTGTAAACACTTTTATTACCCTTGGGTGCAAGAAAAGCTGAGACAGATAATCAAAGTGCATCAATAAAACTTAACTGAGTCAGAAAGACGGTGCAGTGAGCACAGGCTGAACCGCTCTTTCCTTTTAAATGAATAAAACGGAACCTTTAGAGTTGTATTAAACTATATTACAGGTGATACTCCAACAATTCGAACGTGGTACAAAAGTCCATTTATTTCAGTTATTCAGCTTAGACTGAAAACATCTAATGCAGCATGTTTTAGTGGTTTCTCTGCTCCAACACACTTGGTTGAATCGCCTGTGCAGCAGCTCATCAGGCACTGCAGAAGCCTGTTAATCACCTGTTGAAACTAAATTGCGCTGGATACTGGGGTTTTCAAAAGCTGTAACCCATAAACCCATATTACAACAAAGGCTTGAAATATCTGGTTTTGTATCTGATGAGTCTATCATTCACCGTCCGGCCAAAAGAGAAGTCACCACCCGGATTTAACTAAGCAAACAGGTAGGACTCTCCTATTAGATAACTATTGCATGGGTGATCATCTTTCAGCTGGTAACAAGTTATTTAACCCCAACTGGTGCAACAAGCTGCTTTTAGTGATGGGATTTATGGCTCTTTCATGGGAGCCGTTCATTAGTCGGTCGTCTACCTCAAAGAGCCGTTCAAAAGACTGGCTGCTTTGAACACAGCAAAGCCGAGAGAGGGGGAGTATTGAGAGCAACGTGTTCCTCCGGTGTCAGTGAGGGCGCACGGTGGTTGGGTAGCGCTCCCTCGACGTCCGTCACAGCGGTGGGTGTGGGTTGAGCGGGTGGGTTTTACCGACTTAGGGGGAGGTTTGTTACCGGAAGAAAAGATGAACGACTCTCTACAGGGACTCGGCTCTCAACGTTTACTTTGAAAACTCGTTCAAAAGATTTGATTTTTTTCGTGAATGTCACATCACTAGTTGCTTCCTATTTCTGAAACAACCATGTGGAAAGTCACATCTGGTGGTCGTGGAAAAGATGTTAAGTCTGTTAGAGAAGGGTCAGATCATCGGCATGCATCAAGCAGAGGAAACATCTAAGGAGATTTTAGAAACGACTAAAACTGGGTTAAGAACTGTCCAACGCATTATTAAAACTGGTACTGCCTACTGTACAAGCCTGTGGGGGCAGTGCTATGATCTGGGCTTGCTGCAGTTGGTCAGGTCTAGGTTCAGCAACAGGATGTGCTCCAAGAATGAGGTCAGCTGACTTCCTGAATATACTGAATGACCAGGTTATTCCATCTTCCCTGATGGCACGGCCATATTCCAAGATGACAATGCCAGGATTCATCGGGCTCAGATGGTGAAAGAGTGGTTCAGGGAGCACGAGACATCATTTTCACACGTGGATTGGCCACCACAGAGTCCAGACCTTAACCCCATTGAGAATCTTTGGGATGTGATCGAGAAAGTCAGGCTCTACCACCATCAATGCGAGATCTTGGTGAAATAACTGACATGAATTAACTTTTGCACCATATTCTGATTTTTGGAGTTTCACCTGCATATCTTAAATGATTAAAAAAGGAGAATTTATTTTCATTCCGACTCTGAATGCTCAGATTTTTACATTGGAAGTGAGCTTGCAGAGTGATCTTGAGAAACTAAAACGCATAAAATAATTTACAAATGACTTCCTGTTGGCTGAAATCAAACAAAGCCATTGCTAAAGTCCTGACCATCCAGCAGCATGGTAGGATGAGGCTTCACACAACTGCTGCCTTCCATGCTGGAGACACACACAGAATGGCTGTTTGTGGATTAAATGATCATGCAGCAACCATTTCCACCCATTTATTAATGATAATGAATGCTGCAATGTAGGTGAAGGCTTTATGAACACACACCGAGCCTACTCTTCTAGTTCTAATGGACTCTGACCTGATCTTTTTTCTGCCGGATGAGTGGTCACCTCAACATCTGATTCCTGTACTTTGTATTTTAGCTTCTCACTTACTGTCTCTCTTTCCCATTCCCCATCTGGCAGGGCCTTAGACTCTGAGCCATAGTGTAGCGGAGAGTACACCCAGGTCCTGTCCTCTGGAGGCTGTTTTTACACACCCAACACAGCAGAGGGGGCCAGAGGGACAGGAGGAAAGACCAGAGGGACAGACAAGCAGCAGAGGCAGGCAGGAGAGAAAGACACAGGAGAAAAGACAAGACAGGAAATGAAAATTAGGGATGCATAAAGGAGGAAATGTTTTGAGACACATCAGAAAGTGTGAATTTTTACATAGTGAAAATACTTTAACAGGATCTGTCGATCCCAGCAAGAGCTATTAAAGAGAAACGGTAAATCTGTGTTTGAATGACTTGTCTTTGTGCTTTGTGATGTTTCTAATGTGCAAATGCACGGAGCCAGGGATGAGATGCTGCTGCATCAAACGAGCAGGCAGAACGAGGAGAGAGAAGGTAGAGATGGGAAGAGCCAGGATGCCAGGAGAGTCAGACACAGAGAGCATCCTCAGACACAGCAAAGCAGGGAAACAGGATGTGTTGCTCCTTTACTGACAAGCAAATGTGTTGTTTATTGTCAAAGGCTTCTGAGAAGTCATAGCTAGCAGCTTCAACATGCGTTTAAGGAGATGCCATAAAAAAAACAGCCTATGGCAGGTACACGAGGTGCAAAAAGGGATAAGGCACGCGGTCAGTGAGTGACGATAAAAAACAAACTAATAAACTAAGAAGTGACAGAACTAGAAAACCCTCTTTCTTTTGTTTACCTGCCTCCCACACGACTCCACGAGGAGACAGGCTTTGTTTTAATTGTCAACATCATCACAAACAGTCCAGCAACTAACAAAATAATCTAAAAAACAAAACAAATGACAGGCAGGGGCTATGTTTTCTAAACCCTTGTTTTATCTGAACACAGCATTCGTGTGTCTTCTGAGTCCAACCCTCATGTGACCAGGGTTGGACGGCTGCTGCTGTCCAAGACCACTGCTCACTTATAGGACAACACGACTGGCCCTTCCTCCTCACTCCAAAGGGAGAGACCACCTAGGTGCTCCCATCTGGAAACCGGCAGCGATGCAGAGACAAAGCGTATGGACATAGAGAAAGGATGGAGGAGGGGTGATAGGAGGACAGAGAGGAGGAAAAAAAGACACATGCTGAAGTGAAAATGACTGAAGGTGTAACCTCTGCAGGGATCCACTGGGTGAGTCAGCGATGACGGATGGATCCACGAGTTTGGCAGTCACCATCTTTTTATATACACTGCTTTGGTACAGTATCACTGTCTCACCCCTCTCATCAGGGAGACAACTGCATAGCTGAGGCAATGTGATGGAGGGCAGATGGAGATCAAAGAAAATGGGAGGGGAAATTGATTTGAAAGCTGGGGTTAAATGGAGTGGAGGAGGATGAGAGTGGACAGTTATGAGGAGGATGATGGGAGAATACTTCCCACACAACGCTGCTGTCAGAAACACTCATGCTGTCTGTTAATTTCATAAACTATATCAGTTAGGTTTCATCGCAACACATTTACCTTTCATGGGTTTTATAATTAAACAGCTCAAAGTTCAGGTGAACTTTTTCAGCCATATTGCTTTAGAATCGTAAATTCTCTTGTCATCTGAGATGCAAACAGCTGATGCACCTAAAGCTGTCAGACTGAAATCGAATCACCCGAAACCAACATCATTACCACAAAGGTACAAACACGGCCCTCTGACACCAAACTGATGCTCCAACAGTTTGTTTTCTGAACCAAAGCCAGCAGATTTTGGCTCTAGTGTGACAAAAATAAGAATTGATCATGATGCACAGAGAGAGAAATCACTGACTTGCATTGTTTTTATGCAGAAAGATCTCAAACTATGTCAAGTGCGGTGTAATCAAACTACAAGGAAGATGTGCTGAAAGTCCCTTTGGATTTCTGTGGTTATTAAAAATGGACCTGGCCAGTTGGTCTCTCAACGCGATTGACAAAATTTTTTCAACTATGAGAACGGGAGAAGGAGCTCCCGGATGCCCCTCTGGGACAGAGCCAGCTGGGTATATCATGGACTCCTGGAAACAGTGGAACCTGATATGCCTCTCTCAACTGTCTGTAGAGGATTCTGTAGATGTTTGGATATTTGTCGTTTTGGTGTCGGGATTCCTGCTGTTTGGCATGAGTGGTTATCTGGCATACCGGAAAATTAACGAGCTTTCGAGGAATATTGGCTCAATCCCGGAGCTCAGGGATGGATTACACCTCGCTGTGAATGCATAAACTCATATAATTGTCGAGATGAGTCATAAGCTTGGAACTCTGGTTGAGATTCAGGCTCTGGCACAAAAGGTGGATACCATCAAGGAGCGAGTGGACGGATCAACACGAATTGGGATTTATTAATTACGTCATTATTGGATCTAGAGGGGTTGAAGACCAACAGAACACTAAGGCAGAGAGGAAATTATCTCTGTCTGTTCCCAAAACAATTTTTATCTGAATCTGGTGCCCTTGGAGCCTGTGAGGCTGAAGTGATAACTCCCCCCTCAGAAGAAATGTGGAATGCTGCCGTCGCTATGGAAACTCTTTCTCCCTATCCCAGCCTGGGCGGGACTGTGACCGGTGAAGGCCGTGGAACTGTATCTAGGAGTCACTGTGCCCTCTAACCCATTATCTCCCTCCCCTGTCCAAACGGAGGTGATGAGCGCTGCTCCATGCGGCTGCATGCACTGAAGTGAGGAGAGTCCCAAACCTACCTCCCCACCTAGTGGACACTTATGTTGTGTAATGTCTGAAGTCTGTGTGCTTATCTGTCTGAGGTGTTTTTTTTCCATAGCAAAGCTGCCCTCTCTGTGGAGGGTAACTCTGAAGTGCCTTTTTTTCCCCTCCCTCCGACTCCTCATATAAACCCTCTTGATCTATAACGGTAGCGTGACTCGGGTCGCAAAAGTTCACAGTCACCAATTCATGTCATGTGTCTATGTATGCATGTATGTCTGATCTCAGAATTGTGTGTACTGAAACTCTAATTTCCCTCTGGAATTAATAAAGTATTTTTGAACTGAATTGAATTTGAATGGCTCCTTCGTTGTCCCACTAACAAAAGTACTTGTTTTTGAGCGATGAATCAAAGGTCACGGAGATCCTGGGCCAAAACCTTTGCTGACAAAAATCAACATTAAGACAAGCGTGGCTGGCGAGTTTCGGGTCTGTGCTTCAAACCCATGCTACTGAGAGCATCAATAACATCTATATATCTCTCTATATATATCTATATTATAACATCTATTATAGCTTCCAGTCAGGTTTTCGTAGAGCTCATTCTACTGAAACAGCTCTTCTTAGGGTTTCTAATGACCTTCTGACTCACAGTGATGCAGGGGACTGTTCTGTTCTGGTGCTGTTGGACCTGACTGCAGCCTTTGACACTGTTGACCATCACCTGCTACTGGAGAGGCCTATCAGGATCTGCTCTGGAGTGGTTCTCCTCTAATCTCTCTGAGCGCTCCTTTTCTGTGGCCGTCTCCAAGTTTAGGTTCTCCACCACCTCTCTTACCCATGGTGTCCCACAAGGTTCTGTGCTGGGGCCTCTGCTCTTCCTCCTCTATCTGCTTCCTCTTCAGCACATCCTGAGCTCCTTCAAAGGAATCTCCTACCATCTTTATGCAGATGACGTCCAACTGTACATCTCCTTTAAGCCCCATGAGATGTCTAAGCTGCAGCTGTTACACACATGCTTAGACTCTATCAAAACCTGGATGGCTGGGAGCTTTCTTCAGCTGAATGAAGATAAGACTGAGATCCTCATCTGTGCCCCAGACAAGCTGGTTCCCAAAGTCAGAGACTCTCTTGGTCAGCTTGCTTCCCACACCAAACCTTCTGTCAGGAATCTTGGCATGACCTTTGACCCAGCTCTCACCCTGGATTCTCATGTCAGTTCTCTTGTTCGCTCTTCCTTCTTCCATCTCAGGAACGTTGCTAAGCTGAGTCCCATTCTGTCCCGCTCTGAACTTGAGACAGTTCTCCACACCTTCATCTCCTCAAGCTTAGACTACTGTAACTCTTTTTTCACGTGTCTGAGCAGAACCTCCCTGAACCATCTACAGGTGGTTCAGAACACCTGTGCTCGGCTTCTGACCAAGTCCTCCAAACACCCCCACATCACTCCGCCTCTCCTCCAGCTTCACTGGCTGCCAGTCAACTTCAGGGTTCATTTCAAGATCCTAGTTCTGGTCTATAGGGCCTTACATGGACAAGCACCATCTTACATTGGTGATCTTCTTAGTCCCTACACCCCCAGCAGGTCCCTGAGGTCCAGTGATCAAAGTCTACTGGTTGTGCAGCACCAGGCTAAAGACCAAAGGTGACAGATCATTTGCTGCTGTTGCCCCCAGACTCTGGAACTCTCTCCTCCTGAGCCTGACATCAGTGGACTCAGTGGTCTCCTTCAAAAAGCAGCTGAAGACTCACTTGTTCAAGCTGGCTTTTGTATGACCTTCTTCATCACTCTCTCTTTATTCTGCTCTCCCCACCTATTCCACCTTCGTCAGGATCCACTGATTTCCCTCTTTCCTATTCACTCTCTCTCTTTCTTAACATTTTTTCTTTTAAATCCCAATTGCCTATTTTTGCTCATTTTAAATATATTTTTAAACATTTTCTAAAGGCTTTTTTATATTTTAAATTTTTGTTTTGTTTTTGTGAAGTGCCTCGTGATTTTTATCTTGAGAGGTGCTATAGAAATGATATTTTCTTCTTCTTCCTCCTTCTGAAGTTTGAGTGTCAGCCTGATCCAGTCAGACGAGCACGCTGTTAAATAACTGAGGAGTTCACGGACTAATCTGTTACTCATCGGGCTTTCTCATGACACATTAGGGGGTGTTTGATTCCCGAAAGGAGACACCCAGCAAGCGTGGCCAGGTGGGAATCTTTCAGTCTATGACCTGACCTGATCCTCATGCATTCATTTAAATCGGGTGCAAATTTAGCAGGCATGAGGCAGCAGCCTTCTCAAGAATCACTGCAGGAAGGAGCAGGAAAGTTAAGTTTTGCATGCTAGTAAATAAAATCCTAAAGACAGACTAGATTTCTAGGAAATGCTTTCTTGCTAAGAGGAAGATGAAAAGACGGACATAACCCTTATAGTCCCAGAATAAAAATAGTAGATCAAGGGCATTTAATCTTCAACGTGATTGACAAAATTTTTTCAATGATGAGAACGGGAGAAGGGGCTCCCGGGTGCCCCTCTGGGACAGATCCAGCTGGGTATATCATGGACTCCTGGAAACAGTGGAACCTGATTTGCTAATCTCAACGGTCTGTAGAGGATTCTGAAGATGTCTGGATATTCGTGGTGTTGGTGTCAGGTTTCCTGCTTTTTGGCCTGGGAGGCTACCTGGCTTACCGGAAAATTAACAAGCTGTCGAGGAATATTGACTCTTTCCCGGAGCTCAGGGATGGATTATACCGCGTTGTGAATGCACAGACTCATATGATTGTCGAGATGAGTCGTAAGCTTGGAACTTTGGCTGAGATTCATGCATTGGCACAAAAGATGGATGCGATCAAGGAGCGAGTGGACGAATCAGCACGGATTGGGATAGATAAATTTACGACATTATTGGATTCAGAGGGGTTGAGGACCAACGGAACTTTAAGACAGAGAGGAAATTATCTCTGTCTGTTCCCAAAACAATTTCTTATCTGAATCTGGTGCCCTTGAGCCTGTGAGGCTGAAACGAATCTCCATACTAGCTAGATCTTCCTCTCCTCATCATCGCCTCTGTTGGACAGCATCACACAGCTCAGTCAAGCCCATACACGTGTTATATGAGATGACGCACACCAACACAAAAGTACGGAACTAACATAAACACATCAGCTAAAGATGCTGCTTACTGTGGAACATTTTAGATGAACTTACAAAGTAGACATCTGTGATTGGCACATCATCCTCATCATCCACTGAAGCCTGGCTGGTGCACCCTGAGCCAGACACCTGACTGGCCCTGTCTGCCTCCATCATCGCCACCTTTGGACTGGAGGGCCCTTCTTCAGCTGGCCCCGGTGAGGCGGGAGCAGCTGGAGCAGACGAGGAGGAAGAGGTCGCCTCAGGAGCTGATAACGAGTCGGACGGTGCTGCTTCCTTTGGACAAGCTGCTTCCTGAACCTCACTGTAGAAACAGATGGAAATCGCCTATAAGATACATGATTTGGTTAATCTGCTAAAGCAGAAGGAAACTGGACCCAAACACACCCTGGCTAAAAACCCAGTAGCTGTGTGTGTTTGTGTGTGTTGTAGATGCTTAAACTCAAAGATTCGCTGGCTGGCTGGCTGCATGTTGTCACAACCCTTTACTGTTTCTGGTCAGATCATCAACTATTAGGATGGATTTAGGTGCTTCCCAGTTGCTTTCTCAGCTTTCAGCTCAGCTCCAGCAGAGGAAGAGCCTGGCAGCCGGCCGCTGAAGCAGAAAAAGCAAACTTGGCACCTGAGAGGCAGAACTGATTGGCTGAATAACTGAGTGGGATGGGACGGCTGTTGCCAAGCAAAGAGCCTCTCTAAACCCAAACTAATGCCACCCAACTTTATGCTTTTGTCAATTGAACCCCCCCATGCCGTTTTCTCTTCATCCCACATCACTTCCTTTACTTAAATTCACTTTATACCTTTCTCTTCCAATCAATCACCCTCTTTTCTTCCTCTTTATCTGTCTTCTCATATCTGTCCAACCCGTTTTCCTGTTGTTGCTCCCATCAGCCCCTCCACACCCCCAGGCCTTACGTCTAGCCTCTGCCTCCTCAGCATCAAACCCAATTATTTAGTTGCTTCCACTCAACACTTCAACCCCTCCTGACCTGACACGAAAACATTTCCTCAACCATCTTGATCCGTCTCAGTTTAATCTAACAATACACACACCCTTCATTCAGCTGAACTCTTATCTAGACTTTAGCAGCAAGTCAAACTGCATGTAAATGAAAAACTGGTGAAACGTTCAAAGCTTCAGGTCCTCCTGGCATCATGGGAGCAGCCTCGGGCCTGAAGGCTACCTGACCCACTGCCCCAATTCTACGGGATGGTTGCCCTCAGTGTCTGCCTCATAAAACAAACAAAAAAATAATAATTACACGCATGTACGCACTTCTCTCCTAACCTAATTACTGTTGAAGTCTGCCCCAGACGGCATCCACAGCCTTTATCTGTGGGTTAAGCGTGCATGTGTGTGTGTAAGAGAGTGAGAGTGAACTAATCCAACATCTTTTTGGTACAAGGTGATGCACTGACAGCACCTTACGTGTAATATACTGTAAGGTTTCAAACTGGTCATCTATAGTCTTTTTTTTAATGTTTAACAAAAGGGAATGAGACAGTTAAAGTGATGTATTATTTATGTAAAAATCCTTTGTTTAGATAAATATATGAAACCTCACAAAGCTCCAAATCTCCAGATGTTCAAGAGTCGCCTGAAGACTAATTTTTATTCGTTCGCCTTCCTGAAAAGTGGAACACACGTCTGAATTCCTCTGTTATTGCTGATTTTCTTTTAATGATAGTTTTATTGCTAGTTCAGAATGTTTTGACATTTTATATGTTTTGGGGATTCTGCCTTTTGGTTTTTGTTTCGTCTGTGTTCAGCACCTTAGGCTTAAAATAATAATAATAACTTTATTAATAAAGCACTTTCAAATAAGGCTCTGAACAGGAAGGGATAAAAAGAGTACTGAAACAACCACAGCCGTGCAGGTAAGAACTGATGAATTATAAAGAAATAAACAACTAAAAACCAATAAAACCTGTTCATACCGCATGCGTTAGCTGAGGTAAAAAGTAAATAAAGTGAGTCTTTAGTAGGGATGTAAGAAAATATCGATTTGGCAATATATCGTGATAATTTTTCGAGCAATATTATATCAATATTCAAAAGCCGTGCATCAAAATTTTGGAAGAATTTACACGCAAAGATTTTCTTTTCTTTGGGTGCAAATCAAACGCCGACTGCTGGTTAGCAGCAGAGTGCATTAGGTTTTGTTTCCACCACTGAAATGTAAATACCTCTGTTATGGTTCAGATACCTCATGTTAAACATGTTTCCTATCAGTTTGGACTGTTTACTGAATTTTCCTACAATAATTTCAGTCTAAAAAAAATCGCTAATATCGGCTGGCTGCATTTATTGCAATATATTGTGATGTATAGTATCGTCTCCCCTGTATCGTGATACGTATCGTATCGCCAGAATTTCCCCAATACACATCCCTAGTCTTCAGCTTAGCTTTAAAACCATCCACAGACCATGCCTGCCTAATATCTATGCCTAATTATGTGAAGGTTGTATAAAGCACTTCACAAATGAAGATGATCCTAATCTAAAGGTTATGTTTACTAAGTTATTACTATGTAATAAGTAAGAGGTCGTGTTTGACCACTGAGGCTAATAAAACCACACTAGTCTGATGGGATTATCTAGTGCTACTGGCCTTAAGCTTGGTTTATGCTTGATGCATTCACTTTCCGTGCGGTGATGCGGCTCGCGGATGGAACGCGCTTCACAACTCGCAGCGTTTATGGTTCGTGCGTCTCGTCTCTGCGGTGAGACAATATTCTCCCAAACTGTAGGGGGCAGCATGGAGCTCTACGGCATGCATCCAACACTAAACCATAGTAGAAGTAGAAATTACTGTTTACAACATGGCATTTCAGCATTTTTTAACAGCGTCCTCGTCTTTTCCGACAGTGCGAGCTATTTCTCTCCAAGAATTATTAACAACATGTTGATCACGGTGATCTCTGAGAGCTGAATCATACAAATGTCTGTATTTACAAACCTCTACCATACTAGTTCTTGCCGGTCCGCCATGTTTTTCCGCGTCCGACCGTCCGCGTGGTTAGAAATTTTCCGAGGTGCGCGTTGCGGAAATTTTGGGCCGTGCGAAGGCGCGGTGGAGGGGCGTGGTTGTTAAAATGACGCAATTTCGCCGTGCGGACCTCGCGGACGCGTCAAGCATAAACCAACCTTTACATGACTCATGCCAACATTATGTTCATTGCCGAGTTTAGTCTGGGTGGAAAATCTGTATTTTTGATGCACAATGGATCTAAATTGCATTTGTTGGTTTGTGACATGATTCAAATCAGACTTTTACAGATATATTTTAGTTTGGATCAAATTCACTCACAACACACAGCAGGGATTTCACCTTTGGACCAACTACAGAGTTACTGGATAAAGAAATCCTCATGACTATTGTAGCGTTTATTAGCAAATGTCCACATCGTCGCCTCAGACACTGATAATACATCAGATCACCTGCAAGTAGCAATGTAGAACAAACACTAAGCCTGTATTAATACCTGGCTTCAGGGGAGGTTTGTGGAACAGAGATGGTTGCCTCACTGTCGTGTCTCTTCAACTCCACTTCCACCGTAATGGTCTGATGGTCCTCCTCACGTACACGCAGCTCCTCCTGGGTCCTATGGAGAAAAGCAAACACACACACAGGAACACAGGAAATGAAACACCAAAAGCAAACACACACCTCAGAAGAAGGGGCTTACTCATAAACACACCAACTACCCATTTTCTCCATTCTCCACCCACCACACCCAGAAATGGTGTGAAAACATGGGAGCTGGAAAGTGTCTGAGCTTTGTAAAAGGGGTCGAGCTGAAACTCACCTCCCGTCATGGCTGAGAGACTGGGTGTGCCTCCTGAGGACAGAGAAACACTGTGAGAACAGGCTGTTAAAGTACAGATGGAGAAGGCACAACGTGTGTGAGCACTTTAGTGTTCAAAGTGACACCACGTAGAAGTAAGGACTCATGACAACAACCTGCTAACGTAAACAGGATATGGAACCACAGAAAACTATGTTCCTACCAACATGAACAGACTGATTTTAAGGAGATCTCAAAGTTGGTCTGTGGTTATTTTTACTCTCTTAAATTTTAGCATATTAAAAAACTTCAAATCAATACTAGCCCACATCTTCTTCACAGATTGGAGTTGTAAAGTTGGCAAATCCTTTACATACTCGCGACTACAGGACAACCATTTCACCCAGAAATCAATGCTGATTGTAGATCTCCCTTTTGCAGAAATATGTAAAGGTTCAGGTCTCTCCATTTTATTTGACTAGTGTGAGTTGGTACCTGTAGCGCGGGTGGTCAGCGGTGTCAGACGGAGATCTTTCAGGGATGGACAGAGAGGTTGTAGAAGACAGAGTGGTGGCAATTGATGCTGTTGTTGCCTCCTCAAACGATGGAGGAGTACATGGAAGATCTGGTCGTCCTAACAGGGTCAGGGTTAGAGAGACAGAGACTTTATTTATTTACGTCACTGACAGTTGAACGGTAGGGCATCAGCGTCAAAGAGAAAGATTGTCTGCTTGGGTGTGTTGCACGTTTACCTTCATCCTCCAGGGTGGGGAAGCTGCGGGCCCCTCTCAGGTCGTAGATGTTCTCGTCTCTCTCACAAGGAAGCTGGCTGGCAGACCAGGCTGCACCAGGACCAGAACATTTAGGCACCGACAGAGAGACTCGACCCTTCTTCGATGGAGAGGACTTCAAAGCTGAAGAACAAAAACACAATTAGAGAGAGAGAAATCACAGGTGTGTGATTAATAATATGCTGTTCAGCAGAAAAAGAAAAGATTAAACTTTCCCTTTAGAGGAGTCCAATTTTTATATGAAACTAACCCCTTTAATCATTTATTGTGTATTTTTAGGACAACCGCTCTGAAGTCATTTGCCACTTTGTTTGAAGTGGGATGATCAACACAATATTTGACTTTTACACCTTTGGAGAAAAAAACTTAAAAGCAAAAACAAGTCTGCAGAGATCAAAGCAACATTTTCCCTTCTGTAGCATTAAGCAGCACCTAATAAGGCTGTTAGCTCGTGTCTGATTTTCCGATGATGGCTCGACAGTTCAGGAGACAGAAACATGGCTTTTGACTTTCTACGCCTCAGTGAGGTTCTTCCCACGCAGATCTGTGTGACTATGTAAGGCAGTGTCTGGGTGCCGAGTGAACTCACAGGAGCTCTTCTTGAAAACCGTGCTGCTCATGAACTTGTAGAACCGATCAGCATAGAAACCTGGCCGGTGGACGGACACGGTGTCCTGAGGGACAGATTAAAGAGACAAATGGTGCATGAATTAAACGATCAAACAGGTGCTCGTAGGAGATTAACCTGTCTGTTTGTCCCCTTTAGTGTCCCATCTCACTAAATCTTTTCTCTGAGTCAAACCTCACGACTGAGCATCTCGCTCACTCACTCCAACACACACACACACACACATGCACAGAAAGGGAGTCAGACGAGGAAACAGTTGCACAGCTTCATTATTCATGTGGCAGCAGACAGAGATAAAGCTGCCAACAGACTGATAGATGACAGACACCTGGTGTTTGGTTTAGAGTAACGGAGGACAGAAGGAGGCTGGAGGAGAAGGAAGAAGTGATGGGACAGCATCACAGTTATGTTTTTACTACAGAATCACTATTGCTGCATGTGAGTAACATCTTTGGGATAATGCGTAATAATCAGAGAGTCCACAGTGCTCTCCCACATCCATCTAGTGAATGAGAGTGTTTCAGTCTGGGGGAGAGCAGGGAGTCAGAAATGAGGGCGACTGATGGGTTAGATGTTGCACCGAGAGCAACGTTGGGATTATAAACTACAAATCGCTCTGTGTTTGTGGCCCACACACTTTGGAATGCTCTTCCTCTTTCTGTCAGACAGGCACCATCTCTCATTTGCTACAAGTCACTGCTAAAGACCCACTTCTATGATTTGGTCAGTGATTGTTTAATTTAGCTACAAGTTTCACCATCGTTTGTTTATTTCCTGTATCTTAAGCCAGCTTTATTGTGTAGTACTTCGGTCAGCTCTCATGCTGCGTTTTTAACATGCTTTAGAAACACATTCATTGTGGTATGATGTAAAGCGTGAACATCTGACGAGATGGAGAGATGGATGGTGCTGTGAGTCAGGTTTTGTCAGTCATTAAGCGATGAACTGAAGTAATTTCCCAGTAAAACCAGACCATTCAGCACACCGAGTGTGTGTGGGTGCGTAGGAGCTGCCGATCTTCATGGCTCCAGTCCTGTTTGTTCACAGGAGCTTAAAGCAGCCACCGCTCTGGGCCAATTAAATGTTTGTGTGACGTTAAATGTTCAAGGCCCACAGCTTTTCAGCACATGGAACAAAAGGATGTCATCAGCAGGGAAATTAGAGAGAACTTTCAATCAGAGAAAACTTTTAATGTGGGAAACACAAGCAGACAACAATAGGATCGTTATTAAGGGTCTCATTCTGCCACTTGAACACTTCTGTAGTGGTTAGTAACTACTGGTGACTAGAGACACAAACGTGTACATTTTTATCTGGAAATAGTGAATTTATTCATACAATTTTGCAAGAGGACTGGCTTATAGCTGGGTCATGTTGCACACAAGACATGATTTCTTTTGTTTGTGATTTGGTCACAAACCCCCTCACTCAAATGTCTTTTGAATATGTTCCAAAATCAAGCAGCATGGTCATGTGAGAGGAATATTCACTAATGTTCGGAGACATTCTGGAAATTCCCTCCTGAATGTTGCTCGTCTCATCCCAGTAAGGTACTGGCTTCATGTGGGTGGAGCTGCTGCAGAACTTACACCTGAATCCAAGATGTGGATTCAGTTAGGTTCCTAAACACGCCACCAAATCTGAATAATAACTATGTGAATGCAACGACACATTTCACTGTATTTTATCGGAAAGAGCAGTGCTACGTGTGCCACCAGTCAGTGGTCATAATGGCTAAAACACTCCAAACAAAATAAGGTACCTCTGTCTGTGATTAGAACTTAATTTAGAGTGAAGCTGAGACGTGGCTAAAGGTGAGAGGATTAACTTTTATGGCAAACACTTTTAAAATGTTACCTTTATTAACTCATTCACTGCCATTGATGACTAAAGTCATCATTTTAAATCCAACCGTTCACTGCTGTAAAGAAATAGAGTGATCTAACGATCTAGAGTTGTATTTTAATATACTGTAAGTAGATCACTTGTTATAATCAGAAGAATAGGTTGTTTTTATCATCAGGGAGTTCATTTAACACTCTGTATTGACCTCGAGACAAGAAAGAGAGAGTTGGGATCGTTTAAGAATTTTATTATAAATTCTACAATCTATCAGGACTAACTCTGTGTTGTTTGGAAATGAATGTGATGTTCGATGTGTGTGTGTGTGTGTGTGTGGTTGGTTCAGACTCCTTAGGCTGACGTCATTGAATCTGATAGTCTTTGATTGTTATGACTAGATATCACGAGGCTTATAAAGTGATGACATGAGCTGCTATTTTGCCGTGTACGTACCCAGTGGGGGCCTCCCAGGTAGATCAGGAAATAACAGGTCTGAAGACCTCGGATAAGACTACAGCGATCCTCTTGCTGAATCACGTTTTTGCCCGTTTCGGTTTGCCCACAAGGGTCGACTCGGACAGGGGTACCCATTTCACCTCTGCGGTGATGAAACATCTTTGGGAACTGTTGGGTGTCAAGGCTAAGTTCCACATTAGCCACCGGCCCCAGTCTTCTGGACAAGTCGAAAGGGTGAACCGCACGGTTATCAGCATGTTAAAAAAGTACGTGTCAGCTAACCACCGAGATTGGGATGTGAAACTTCCGTTGGTCCTCATTTATCATCCCTGATGATATAAACAACCTATTCTTCTGATTATAACAAGTGATCTACTTACAGTATATTAAAATACAACTCTAGATCGTTAGATCACTCTATTTCTTTACAATTGGCGAGCCAGCCAGGAGTTCTTATTTTGAAGAAGATTTTGATTAAAGTCGTCATTTGCCTTATTTTACTGTGTGGGCATCGGAACGAGCCCCCGCACCGTGAGAACAAACATCTCAGCTCTAAAGCCGATCTTCATCCACATACGTCACGTGATCAGGAAGCAGAAACTCCATGTGTTAGGAGATCGTTTTGGGCCGCTGCTGTAAAAAAAGTGAGGCGCGAAAAGGAAAAGCTTCTGCCGATCACAATTCAACAACGGATTACGAAAGAACGGATAACGCTCGAAATGCGCGGATTCTTCCTGATGTAAGAGGTGAGTCTCCGCTTTGTTTTGGTTGTTTTGGCGTCTACGTCATCTTAGCGCGCAACATTCTGTGACTCTTAAAAAAACCCAGTAAAAACGGTGAGAAATGCTGGCAGCGAAGAGCTTTACCGATCAGGAAACGGCTGGCAGCGAATGAGTTAAAACATTGTTGTTAGTGAAAACATATGATTAGATTCAAGATAATTAATTGTCATTGCACAGGTGTACAACGAAATTGACTTTGCTATCACTGAAGACAGCTCACGTAAGAGGTAGTAAAATACGAGTAAAATTAAATAACACGGCTCAAATTAACATTTGAGTAATCCACAGCTCCTCCTAAAAGCTGGCTTGTAATAATCGTAATGACTAGGGATGGACAATAAGTCAATAACTATATATATTAATCAATAGACATGTGGTTCAATAGAAAAAAAATTGATCAATTAAAAACTTAAATGTTTCATTTTTCCATTACAGTGATCCCTCGCTACTTCGCAGATTCACGACTTCGCAGATGTTTTCTTTGGAGCCTTATTCAAGGGAAATTCGCCGATTTGCGGTAATTTTCTATGCGAAATATCAAGAAATTCCTGTTTTTTTTTCATCAATTTCATCATAAAATGATGGGGCAGCAGTAGCTCAGGTGGTAGAGCGGGTTGCCTCATGATCGGAGGGTCATGGGTTCGATTCCAGCTCCCGCCAGGGGTATCCTGCTGTTGTGTCCTTGGGCAAGACACTTCACCCAACTTGCCTGTGTTAGTGGTGGTCAGAGGGGCCGACGGCGCCAAATGGCAGCCTCGCCTCTGTCAGACCTCCCCAGGGCGGCTGTGGCTACAAGTAGCTTACCATCACTAGCAGTGTGTGAAAAGCATCTTTGGGTGTCTAGAAAAGCGCTATATAAGTTCAATGCATTATTATAAAATGCACTTTTTGTAATAAAACAATAAAAAAACCAAGTAAAATTTTTTTTCTATATGTAAAGGGAGGGTTTTAAAAGTCTGAATACTGAATACGTACCTGTTAAATAAATACTGTAAATATGGTGTCCCTACTTCGCAGATTTTCACCTATCGCGGCCAGGTCTGGAACGCATCTACCGCGATAAACGAGGGATCACTGTATAGCCTATTGGGTAGCTTCATACTAGTGTCATTACTTACACCCAACCAATCAATAACAGGCCCAGTCACGCTCTGTTACCAAGCCTCCCCTCTCAAACCTAAACAGACAACAATGTGACTTAAACAAGATGTTGCAGCATGGAGAGGTGGAAGAAACTGTCCCAAATAGAAGTGACAGTACTTCACCAGTGTGGCAATATTTTCATTCTTAAAAGTCTGACAAAAAACAAACAATGATGGTTTGTAATGGATAATCGATAAAAAAACAAGTCTGGTAATGCAACCAACTTGTTTTATCATAAAGTAATGGCCTAAGATAGCCAGGGTTGCACTTAAAATATATTTGACATTTTTCATATAGTGTTCAATAATTATTGATATCGATCAATATTATTTTTTATCGATAAGGTTTCTTTTCTATATCGTTAAGCCCCATTAATGACACACAACTGGATTTTTACGTTTCAAAAGGCTTTAAATGAAAGGAAAAAAGGGCTGCAGCTACTTAATGTATTCATATGGTTAACAATAACCAAATAAATAATTAAAACCCTAAATGAAATATTGTACTGATCACTGATCAAAGATCAGAAATCATCCTTGCAGCTATGGATCATAACGTCTCTGCACCTGAAGGGTGTGAAGAAACCTTTACTCACCCCGTCGTGAACCAAAGCCTTCCACGTGTGCTCTAGTTTCTTGATTAACCTGCAGAAACAAAGTTGAACTCATATTAAACAAGCTTCATGTAAGGCATGCAGAAGCAGACACTGAACAAGCATCACACTGTAAACCAGGTGTCCAAAAGGATGATGTCTGAGTAGGAAAACATCGTCACCCTCCTCCCTCCATCACTGTTACACTGTCTCATGGATGAATGACACCCTGTAGATTTTTTGGTGATTACCGGTAAGACTGTAAGATATCAATGATTCCGATGTAGAGGAGAAGTCGTTCTCCTCTTCCGTTAAGAGCTGGAATGCCACCCATCCTGGAAGAAGGAAAGCCAGAATAAAATTTGTCACTCCATGTCCAAGTAGTCTATTTTATTATGTATTATTTATTAAGTCCTGAAGCACAGACACAGACTCTCTGGTCTCACGAAGCAGCAAGAACAAATGTTTGTCATGTAAACCATTTCCATTTTAATAAATCACTCTCCTCTCATGATCTAATCCACAGCCAGCGGCTCCTTGCCTTGTGAGAGTAACTCACGTGTCGTCAGTGTCGATCGATCCTCCGCAGGCGGCGCCCCCCTGGATGGACTCCATGGCGGTGGAGTACAGGGCCTTCTGCTGGGCGACGGGCCTCTTCTCATCACTGTCACTCTGCGAGCCCTCCATCTGCCTCTCCCTCTCTGCCTGGTCAATGTTGTGCACCCCGAGCAGCAGGCTGTAGTCCATAATCTTAAAGCTTTCCAGCACCTGAGCAGACACATCTAAGCATTTAGCGGTTGGCGGACAGGACACCTAAACGCTATGACCTGTTGGAACTGAATCCTCCACAGCCATCCTGCTCACCAGGCAGTCCCTCTGTAGGGTCTTCACCATCGCATTGTAGGTGTCCTGGTCCAGCATCAGTCCATCCTGCAGGTCCTGCATGAAGTCCAGATCTTTGAAAGTAGGCCTGGCTTTCTCCCTCTCCTTCTTGGATGCTCGCCTCTTGTAGGTGGAACCCTTCAGGTCATATTTGAGGTGCATACGAACCACACGCGGAAGGACATTGTTCATCACAACCACCCGGATGTTCTTCCCACCCGACTGGACACAGTAGAGGCCGAAAAACTTTGGTAGCAACGTGCGAGGGTTCTGATTCAGGTTCTGGAGTGAATGGGACGGGAGAGGGGAAACATAAAGTCATTATTTAGCCCATAAAGTGGGTTGAGTTAGATTAAACTAACTGCATCACAGTTCACCATCGAAGGCTTGCTTGTTCTTTTAGAAACCCTTTGTTCAGATCCCACACTCAACAGCTAATAATTCAAATCAAGACATTTTATTGGTTCCTGTTTGAAATTTAAATGTTGTAACTCATATTGTTCAAAAGCAATAATAAAAAAATAAAATAATAGTAATAGTAATAAAAATTATTTCATATTCGTCAAAGTTAATCAAAGAGATGTAGATGGCTGTGGGTAGTAAGCAAGTCTATTATGGTCATAATTATTGTATGATAGTACGTGTTATATAGTAGTAAGTGTTATATAGTAGTATGTCCTATTTGGTAGTAATACTTATATAGTAGCAATTCTTATATGTTAGTAAAAGTTATAGAGTAATACATGTTTTATTGTAGTAAGTGTTATATAGTAGTAATTATTATATGTTAGTAAAAGTTATAGAGTAATACATGTTTTATTGTAGTAAGTGTTATATAGTAGTAATTATTATATGTTAGTAAAAGTTATAGAGTAATACATGTTTTATTGTAGTAAGTGTTATATAGTAGTAATTATTATATGTTAGTAAAAGTTATAGAGTAATACATGTTTTATTGTAGTAAGTGTTATATAGTAGTAATTATTATATGTTAGTAAAAGTTATATAGTAATACATGTTTTACAGTAGTAAGTGTCATATAGTAGTATGTCCTATTTGGTAGTAATACTTATATAGTAGCAATTCTTATATGTTAGTAAAAGTTACAGAGTAATACATGTTTTATAGTAGTAAGTGTTATATAGTAGTAATTATTATATGTTAGTAAAAGTTATATAGTAATACATGTTTTACAGTAGTAAGTGTCATATAGTAGTATGTCCTATTTGGTAGTAATACTTATATAGTAGCAATTCTTATATGTTAGTAAAAGTTATAGAGTAATACATGTTTTATAGTAGTAAGTGTTATATAGTAGCAATTCTTATTGTTAGTAAAAGTTATAGAGTAATACATGTTTTATAGTAGTAAGTGTTATATAGTAGCAATTCTTATATGTTAGTAAAAGTTATAGAGTAATACATGTTTTATAGTAGTAAGTGTTATATAGTAGCAATTCTTATATGTTAGTAAAAGTTATATAGTAATACATGTTTTATAGTAGTAAGTGTCATATAGTACTATGTCCTATTTGGTAGTAATACTTATATAGTAGCAATTCTTATATGTTAGTAAAAGTTATATAGTAATACATGTTTTATAGTAGTAAGTGTCATATAGTACTATGTCCTATTTGGTAGTAATACTTATATAGTAGCAATTCTTATATGTTAGTAAAAGTTATATAGTAGTACATGTTTTATAGTAGAAAGTGTTATATAGTAGTAATTCTTATATGTTAAAAAAATATACCAGTGCACCATTTCTCAGACCTAAAAGTTACCCACATCACAGCTGAGCTTCTTTCTTATTTCCTGATATCTGGACATCGTGGATAACGGCACTGTGGCTCTACAACATGGATGCTGTATCTCCAAAAGTAACAAAAGCCTGGAAGACCTCCAGCTGTGTGGTGGGTTTGCTAATGCTAACTGTAAGCCTAAACTAGTCAAGATGTCCGCTGCGGATTCCTGAACATCAACACAACAACAGCCTTCTCCGTTGTGAGTCAAGATGGGCGAGTCCATGAATGTTAATTCACAGTGTGACATAGATCTGTGAGGATTTTAACATCCTAGATTTTCACTAATTCGGCAGGTTTAGGAGGCAATTTTCATGTTCAGCCTGCACAAAAACTTCAGTGACCGATTATAAACAGAAATATTTACAAAATGGGTTTTCAGTCAACTACATCTTTAAATAACAGTAACGTTTAACTTGTTTTTGTTTAATTCTTTTTTCCAAATAAATGTTAATTCAATACTGACAATTTAAAAATAGTAGAAAATCCTTTAAGGATGGACACAAAAGTTTGTGTTTCAAATTGAGCTTTAAATGAAAACTTTGAAGAGATTTTGTTCTCTTTTTACATGATTTGGCCTCTTTTCTCCACAGAGCTTCCCTCTCTTATCTTCAATCTGTGCTGAATATTTCAGAAGTCAATCCACTTGAATGAGGTTAGTCGAACGGGGTGCTCAGCGAAAGCCCTGCTCCGACGTTGGGAGCTGGGCCAGCTCCGTCCCATTAGAGAAACCGGAGCAGAGAGAGAGAGCAAGCCAGAGAATCCTGGTTCATAAAGTGGTGATGCACAACTTTCAGAAGAAGAGAGGAAAGATGGAGGATGAAAACAGAAGTGTGGCTAAGGAGGTCCAGCACACGCTGAGTGACCTTCACTGGTTGACACAGCAGGATGACGATAAAGAGAGGATGCACAGGGAGGAAGAGCGTCTCCTGCCCTCAGCTAGACGCGACCCTTCTGTTAGGAAACAGCATCAGCGACACGTGCAGAGGAGGAGAGGGAGAAAACTCAGCCAGAAAGAACATTTCGATAAAACGTGCAGAGAAAATGGAAGGTGAGGAAAAATGCTGTGTTACAGCAGGATGAGTGGAGCGACTTCTAAGGAGGGAGGATGGAGGGGGGGAGGTAAACGGAGGGCAATTACACTGAAGGGAGAGAAGCGACAGCAGGGATGTGGTTACATCACTGCGATCTGCATCCTGCCCCGAGCCAGTCTCCTCAACCAGTCAGCTGTGCAGAGACATGGAGCCCCACCAGCGAATGCCCACGTGCCGCCATGTTTTCACCACACGCAGATGAGCTCGTCACACTCAGACATGTTTATTTGGTTGTTTTTGTGAATCTGTAAACAGCAGCTTTGCCTCAGGGCTCTCCATGTCTGCACTTTCATTAAACCACTTGTTTACACCAGTTTGACCTGCAAAAGTGCTTTAGAGCGACATCACGAAGAGGTCTCAGTAAATGTGGTCTTTGTGAGGCGCTTGTTCAGGTCTATGGGTCATGTTTAAATGGCTCATTTCCTGAACAGCATGTGAAATCACAAAACTTCACCCTGCTGGAGCATCCTTTCCCCGTGTATTTGGAGTCTGTTTAATAAATTACATGCAACCCTCTCCAAAGATTGGTCCCATCTCATGTACTTCACCCAATCACACTGTGGCTCCACTAGATTCCTGATGCAGCAGCTGAGAAGCACGACATCCCTCACAGACAGGTTTAAACAATTCTCATAGTGGTGTCACTTCGCCTACAGCTGTCGACACATGAATAAACATAAGGACAAAAGGCTGTGAAACGGTGAGGAGCAGTGTGGACGTACGTGGAGCTTTTGCTGCCTGCCTCTTGGTTCAGAACGAGCCTACAGACTGCAGAGAGTGTGGGCTCCGCTATGGTGAAAGTCACACTCTGTTGGGCTTAAGTACAGCACATCCGGCCTCTAAACAAACACCAGCCAGTCTCTTATGAAACCACGAGCCCGGGGGTTTCAGTCAGAGATGAGCAGAGCTGTTTATGTCTGCTTTGCATGAAAACGATGTCCCGCTGAGTGGAGGGATTCCCGGGATCTTGTGTAAACTGGAGCATTGGGAGAGATCACCATTTAAATAAAATTGTGAACTTCGTATGTGACTTTCACACTGATAAGACTGTGCTTTAATTAACCAAGCAGCGTAATAATCAGTAATTTAGCACAGATTAGCAGCACCAGAATTAACAAAGCTCCTCAGATGAGAAGCGAAATGTCTTCAAGAAACCAAAGAAGTCCAGTTGCCTTCATTTGAACCCTTTTGGATTACCATGACGTGGACGACTGAGAACCTTCACCAGCATTAGCAGCAGTTTTTCACTGTTTAACACCCTGAATGTGTCAAAAAAATCTAAAACAGAGACACTAAATGTGGCAGGAGTTCATCCTTCCCAGGATTTAACCACCACTGACATGTTCAACATTTCTTCAGATTGTTCACATTTGATTTGCTGTCAAAGAGCAATTCCCACCCACAAGTGTGAGCTTCAGACGTGTTTATCTGCTTACCATGTAGTATCCGGGCAGCAGTTTCTGTAAGAACTCAGCCTCCTTGTGCATCACAGTCTTGATGATGAACTCATCATCTTTTGTAAGGTAGAAGACGGAACCGCTCGCTCCAGGGTTGGACAGCTCGATCAGAGGCTCGTTACAGAGGGAGTACTGCAGAATCAAATATAAATGTGAACAAAACAGAAAGACTACCGGTCTGTTTAATTAAGCACGAGCACACACTGACAGGCCAGTTTTCTGTAATCAAGGGATCTAAGAATTTATTAAAGATTATTTTATTTATTCTTTTTGTAACCAGGAAGGTCCCATTGAGAATAAAACCTCATTTTCAAGGGAGTCCTGGCCAAGAGGCAGCAAGTTACAACAATTATAATTTGTTGATTAAAATCAAATAAAAAAATATGAGTAGCACATTTCCATATTAGGATTTATCTGTTTTCTGACTCCCAGTAGAGGCCTCTGGAGTACTTGAATTACTTCCATGAGCTCTGTGTCAAAGCCACGGCTGTAAAAGGTGTTGGGTGGTTTAAATCAGGACTCAGATATTTATGTACCCCTCTTCCACCCTGAACTGTATTCCCCTGCATATCCCCACCTTAAAACACACGTTTCAGTTTAATACTGTTTTTTGTTTGTAGCCCAAATAAATATATAAAACCTTTGAAAACTCCTCATTCCAAGTTGTCATGCTATATAATGTATTCAATTGAAAATATTCTATAAATAAGGGAATTTGGGACCAAGCACTCTTGTGTTTATATCGCAACACAACAGAAAAAATACAGTAAACAGCAGATGAGCGTTTTTTCCCCCCAGCCTCATCAGTAAAGACTAGAAAGACAATAATGTGTGTCTGCAGCAGTGTGTTTGACACATCTTCATGTCTGCCTGTTCAGTTATCTTTAAACAAGTTCGTTTTCTCAAACAATCCAAACACAACTAGATCATTTCAGTTCATCTAAATTAGATCTCGACCTGCATGTTTAAAGTTGCAGCCATATAGCTGTAATTAATTAATTGTCAAATTATCTTCAATCCAAATTATTGGCCACGGTTTCCAGTCCTGATTTACTTCGTCACATATGGATTAAGCGATGATCCAATAAAATACCAGTGAAGGAAGCAAGATTTTACACACAACTATAAATCAAGACACATAAGTAGCACTTTGAGTGACATAGATAACAAAAACAAAACAACGCTTTAGCAGGAGATGTGCGGCTTGCCGGTCTCTCTGAGACCTCTGTGTTCCACCCGGTTCTACCCAGCGGTCAGCCCGGCGTATCTCTGACTCAGAAGCTCTGGTGTTGTGCACAGTAAACTCTGGTTGTAGCTAGGTTGCTACCTCCGTTAGCTTAGCTCCCACCTCCGCATTAGCTTTGGGTTAGCTTGTAGCTAGTTCGACCGGGTGTCGTCAGTTGATCCCAGCCTTACAGCCCCACCCTCAGCTCCACCTCTCTTCCCTTTTATGGAATTGTCTGGGCTTGACGGAACCTGTGACACGGTCAAAATGGCGGTGATGGCCACCTCCCATTTTAGCAGAAAAACTTGTTATTGGAACCTATGGAAACCCATTGTCCATATATTAATGTCGATGGATAAAACAGAAAAAGACTAAATGGAACAGATGGACTTAATGTTTCATTTGTGTCTCAGTAAATTGAGTCGTATCCACACCTTTCTGCAACGAGTTAAAAATATCAATAATGATGCTGTAACGAAATGATGACACGTCTGCAGACGACTTATGTGCACATACGGTGATGAGCGCTCACAGGCTGGCTGACAACAACTGAGGAAAAGAAGCAGGCGTGATGTGGTACCACCACGTGCATGGAGTACTGATGCGTTAAAAATATGTGGGCATGGAGAATGAACAAACCCTGACTAAGCAGGGGATGTATGCATGCAGCTAGACGGCTTGGGACTGCACGGTGAATCACTCAACCTCCAGATTTTACACGCTGATGGGAAAATACTGGATCCTCATCTTTCTGCAGGCATTTTTCTCCTCTGCCTCATGGATCTTTTACGAGGTTTTCTCTTGTTTTCCTTTTCCCCATTAAGCTCTCCCCCTTTCACACTCAATTGTATTAGTGTTAATCACAAAATAACCAAAATCTTACCAGGTAGTCGTCCGGCCTGATGCCGAACAGTTCTCTGAAGTAGCGGAAGGCCACAGGAGCGTATGTTTTAAAGCGGAAGTCTGGGAAATGATGGGCTGGAGTGAGGTTGCTCCCCTCACTGGATTTAAGAAAAAAATATCAAATTAGAGAAAATGTATCAATAAAAACAAAATGTTTGCACAACTCACTGACTCATGTTATGGAAATCAGGTAAATAAAACTAAATGTTTATTAAAAGTTTAAAGTGTTAAAAGTCTAAATGTTAACTCTGTCTTTGCACCAGATTTAAATCAATTAGTCATTATTAAAGGGCTTCTGTAAAACTGAACATGATGAGGAGATGAAATCATTTAGCTCAGGTTTGTTGGATCAGGAAACATGCTAGACAGGTAGGATGGTGGAGCTTAAGGTGGCCTGTGTTCCATAGGAACAACTGATCGTGCTCCCAGAAATAAATCAGATGTAGAAATGTCCGGCTGACCTGGGGAAAAATATGCTTTCCACCACATAGAAGTCCTGCATCAGTACATCCCTCTCAGGCTTGGAGCTCAGGTTGCCCACTGTGTAGCCAATTCCCAGCTGGATGGCACCTTTCAAGGCTGATGATGTGGTCTTCAGGGGGGAGAGCAGGAGTAGGTGGAAGAGCAGCATTAGGGGATTGAAAGAGCAACTGAAAGGGCATGATACAACAGTAACCCATAAATCTTTTAGCACCTTTTTGTAAGTAGTTTCTCCTGATGCGTCCACTCCTCTGTGTCCGATCTTCTTCCCCTGACCAATCTGGCTTGAAGACGAGGGCAACTGATAACAGGGAGAGACACTTTGATTTTAAGGAGATGTTAGCTGAAGCTCATAAAATTAAATGAAAAATACAAATGAAAGAGATTTGGGTGCTGTGCCACCGGGGTGATGGTGGCACAGGAGCGAAAAGCTTGCCCCGTAATAGGAAGGTTGCAGGTTCGAGCCCCGCTCAATTTGTCGCTGCCGTTGTGTCCTTGGGCAAGACACTTAACCCACGTTGCCTGCTGTTGGTGGTCGGAGGGACCGGTGGCGCCAGTGCTCGGCAGCCTCGCCTCTGTCAGTGCGCCCCAGGGCAGCTGTGGCTACATCGTAGCTCATCTCCACCAGCGTGTGAATGTGTGTGTGAACGGGTGAATGACTGATTGTGTTGTAAAGCGCCTGGGGGGGGTTCCAGGACTCTAGAAGGCGCTGTATCAAATGCAGGCCATTTACCATTTTACACACTTTATGTATATCTTGCCAAAAATGGCAAGTATCTTTCAATACAAACAACTTACCCACTCAAAAGTATCACTATCTGTTAAAGGATATTTATAATATGACATTTTTAAAGTTATAATAGTTCTATGGTCGATACAAAACCTGTTTGTGAAGTTCTTTGCACAAAATCGCTTTCACAAAAAGCTATTTCAGCAGTTTAATCCAGTTTCAGTACCTTCAGAATGAGTTGTTTTAGAGCTGTCACTTTAAGAAAACAAGCTGGATCTGGCCACATCCACTCCTCCACTGCTCAGGCTGCTATATGCTGAGAAGCCCTGATATCTGGGAGGGGCTCAGAGTAGAGCTGCTGCTCCGCCAGCGCCAGCAGCTTTCTTTTGCACTTAAGAGGCGATTTTATTCTATTATTTTTCTGTTTCACAAACGGGGATTTTTGAAAACATCTTGTTTTAAGCACATTAACACTGAAATAAAACAATTGGTCAGTTTTTTTTTTAAATCTTTGGATGGTTTTAAATATGGCCTGTATTTGATATAGCACCTTCTAGAGCAGGGGTGTCAAACTCATTTCAGCTCAGGGGCCACACTGAGGGAAATCTAGTCCCAAGTGGGCCGGACCGGTAAATTAAATAGAAAACTTCAGATTGTTTTCTTTGTTTTAATACAATCAATATAAAACAAGGCTGGAGCCTGAGGACAGTGTAGTACAAGTACAACACCTGAAGTGTACTTGAAAATTAGAAAAACATAAAAAAAATCAACAAATAAAAAAAACATTCCTTTGTGATTCAAAGAGCTTACATATCACATGGCTAGATCGGTTTCATGCAACGCTTAAAGTATATTTGACTCATATTACTTAACATCTTTTAGCTTTCATTAGCCCATCAATATCAGAAGTCACATCCTGAGTCGCAGCCAACTTCAGGATGTGATTCAAGTTCTTGTGTGAGCCTTGAGTGAAGCTTTGTTTTATTTATACTCATTACAGAGGAAACTTGCTCACAAAGATAAGTTTATGTTCACTCTACATTGTAAAGTATGAAAATAAAGTTTACACAACCATCTCGCGGGCCGGATTTAACCCGCTTGCGGGCCGCATCCGGCCCGCGGGCCACATAATTGACACCCCTGTTCTAGAGTCATGGAACCCCCCAAGGCGCTTTACAACACAATCAGTCATTCACCCGTTCACACACACATTCACACCCTGGTGAGGATGAGCTACGATGTAGCCACAGCTGCCCTGGGGCGCACTGACAGAGGCGAGGCTGGCGAGCACTGGCGCCACCGGTCCCTCCGACCACCACCAGCAGGCAACGTGGGTTAAGTGTCTTGCCCAAGGACACAACGACAGCGACAGACTGAGCGGGGCTCAAACCTGCAACCTTCCAATTATGGGGCGAGCCCTCAACTCCTGTGCCACCGTCGCCCCAGTAGAGACTCACATAGCAGCACAAAAGGATGCCAAAGGTGAGTTTTGCATGTGTCCCTGTCAAGTAAATGCTATTTTGAACCTTTACAATGCATTAACTTCATTAGATTAGCTTTATAATCATTGTGCACTGCAAAAACCTATTCTTGTTCTTCTGTTGGCTCACGCATTATTAATGTGGTTGTCCATCACAAATCCTTTCTGTTTGACTTTACTGAGAGTGCCTTGACTGCTGTTTACTGCAGAAAACACCCTGGTGTCTCAGAAATACAAAGCACTCGCCTTAAAAACATATTTTTATGTTTCATGGAGTGAAAATGGAACAACAAATTTCCATCTTTGATGTTTTTTGAAGCACCTAAACTGCTCAAAGCAAGAAGACTGCACAGCTCCTTTTATCAGACTTAATAGCACGAGCTAAACTGGATGTATTAGATCTCATCTGGTCTGAATATGTCTGGGGTTGTTTTAGTGAACTCTGTTGAGCGTTTAGTTTGAGGTGGCATTAAAACAGAATTAGAATTTCCGCCAGCTACAGTTAAACCAACTGTGATGTCCTGTAGGAGGGGTTTTATGTATTTTACAATATCTGGAGAGACGGATGAATTGGAGAGACAGATTTTGTGAGCTCTGCAGAAAAGCAGAGATACACAAATCTAATGCTTGGAAAAGAAATGAAATCCTCAAAGATTTAAAAGCCCAAACTACAACAACAACAAACAAATAAACAGAAATGCGAGCTAGAAGAGAGGCATAAGGGGACAAATAATCACTATGACAGATTTCTGCTCACCTCTGAGATAAAGGCTTTCTTAGCAGGTGCATCTGAAAGAGAGAAATGTGACAGATGAAGACGGCTGTGTTAGCTGCTCTGTGACAAGATGCTCCGTCACTCTGCCTCGTCGGTGCTCTGAGGGACAAAGATGAATACTAAAAGGTGGACAGAGCAGGCTGACATTATGTAATAACAGTGTCAAACACAGGCAGAGGCCTGTCAGAGCAACTACGGGAAACAGAGACATCAGCGGCAAGGGCACCAAGTTCTCCTTTAAGCTCCATTGTGGGTGAGTTCTTGTTTTTGCCATCCTGACAATATATCACAGGTCTTACTGATGTACGTCTGTCTGCAGGGATGGTTGAGCCTGTTTTGTGCAGCATTAATATTCGAGTAGTTTTGGACATCTATAGTCATCACACAATGAATTCTTATGATTTGAACAAGACATGATGCATCTATTTTGACTGTTACAAGCTGCCACCTGTTTACTCAGGTTAATCCCAACAAGACAACTCATTTTCCATAAATGCGTAAAATAATGTTTGTTGCAGCCATGCTCTGTTACATCTGCTCTGTTATGATCACTTCTAGTTTAATAACAAGATGTTAGACACCAGGGAGAGGCAATCACAGGACTGTTTTCACCACCAAAGCCTGAAATAGACACATAATTATGGACACATAATGGAGGGAAGGGTGAGGAAGGCAGGAAAGGGAGAGCAAAAAATGAGCAAATGGAAGAGTGGAAAGGAACAGGGAGAAGAGATGGAGAGGGTTTCAGACAGTGATGGTTTTAATCAGTTTCTGCTTTTTTCATTATAACCTCTATTACACTTAGCTGCACACATGGAGCTGTAGCAACGTGGTCTGACTACTAAGTACAGCCCTGGTGTGATGGGATGAGTGACGTTTTAGAGACAGCAGGTAACCAGATAGACATTTTTAAAAACTTCTTTTATCAGTAAACACACAACAGGTCCTGAGTTGCCGCTGACACATAAAGTGCTTTTCCTCTGACAAGGTGCCAGAGCTGCTGGTCTTCAATCAACTCAGTGCAGTTGTGCCAAAAATACAAATAAGAGTCTAGTCTAAAAGATTAGTAGAAACACTTGCCTGAAACATTAGCTGAAGTAGCAGCAGCTTTCCAAATGCAATCCTAAATTCTAGCACCTAGTGCAATGGTACTGAGTAGGCGCCTGCGGGCCGGACCCTTCTTTGTGGCCCCGATCCGCCAGCACCCAAAGTGAACTGAACCAAAGTGAGCAGAAACCACACTGAGATGAGGTTATATTTGTCCTTTTACAATAAAATCAAACTTAACTTTAAAGCAACAATAGATATTTTACTAACTTGAAGCTAGAGCTTTAACATTGATCTCAGTAATGGCCGAGGTAGAAACTTGACCAGTTTCATATTTGACACCACTCTGCAGTCCTCTGCTGATCAAAAAATACACTAGACCAGTGGTCGTCAATAGACGGCCAGCGGGCCCCCTCTTTGTGGCCCCCGAACCCCGCTCGCACCCTCCACCCCGGGCGAACGGGAGGTGTGCTGTCACATAGAGGGCTGGTGTAATGAACAGCAGCGACGTGAGAGTAGCTAAGCGCACCGCACCGCACCGACATCCCTTCTTGCTGGGCGAAGCGAGAAGAGGTGTTTATCTTCAACAACGCATGCGTTGGGACGCTTGCTACTTATAGTAGCAGGTGACGCATGCATCACAGTCACTGGCCAATCAGGATTGGCGTATTGAGATAAGTGCTTCTGAGGAATCCGCGGAGGGGCGTATCCCATAGTGAGACACCGAAACGAATGTTAAGAAAGAGAACTACATGGACATCATTTGGTTTTCAGCCTTCTTATGGTCAGAATGTAATGCTGTCCACGTTAGATCTCGGGGTCTTGTTCACGAGTGAGGGAAAGCTGGAGCGTGAGATCGATAGGGGGATTGGTGCTGCGTCTGCAGTGATGCGACCATTGTACAGATCTGTCGTGGTGAAGAGAGAACTGAGTCGGAAGGCAAAGCTCTGGATTTACCGGTCGATCTACGTTCCTACCCTCACCTATGGTCAAAAGCTTTGTGTGGTGACTGAAAGACTGAGATCACAGAAACAAGTGGCTGAAATGAGTTTTCTCTGCGGGGTGTCTGGGTTCTGCCTTAGAGATAGGGTGAGAAGCTCGGCCATCCGGGAGGGGCTCGGAGTAGATCCGCTGCTCCTCCACATCGAGAGGAGCCAGTTGAAGTGGCTCGGGCATCTAGTTAGGATGCCTCCGGGACGCCTCCCTGGTGAGGTTTTCGACATAAAGGAAGACCCTGGAGAGACTATGTCTCATGGCTGGCCAGGGAACGCCTTAGGATTTCCCGGAGGAGCTGGCCCAAGTGGCTGGGGAGAGGGAAGTCTGGGCCTCCCAGCTCAGGCTGCTGCCGCCGCAACCCGACCTCAGATAAACAGCTGAAGATGGATGGATGTCTTCTTCAAAGGGAGAACTGTACAGACTGTTACGACAAAAAGGGAAATAACAAAAAAATTTGATTTATTGAGAAATCTAATAATCTGATTACTTTTAGCAAAACTCTACTCTGCAGAACATCAGGCTCAAAAAGCATGGCAGACATGTTTCTCTGTTTTAGTATATTTTGAGATTTCTTTACAGACACAATGAATAAACTGGATTTTTTTTACCAGCTAAGTGATGTTATCTAGTATCATAAGTGGAATAACACCCTCACAGTTGGACTCTATTTTACAGCTGAACTGATTTTGAGCCTCTCTAGTCTGAGCGCCCGTCTCCCAGCTTCTCATGGATGCTCATGTGACTAAGCAACGGTTCTCTACCTCTCACTCCCTCTGCTACACATATTTGCTCACCATGGGTTAGGCTAACCAAAGCATGCCAGTGAAGTTCCCTACAAGTTAAGACATCAGGGGAATAAGATTTAAAAGAGAGGGAAATAAGTAAAACATGCAGATGAAAGAACGCTTGCTAATTAAAGAAGAGGTTCTCCTTCCTTTTACCCTGCTGTTTGCTTCGGTCTGTTTCTATATGCATGTGAACAGCTGAGTTCAGTTAGTCCTTTTTAGTACTCTTCCACTACTACATCTCCACATGTCTGTGCATGTTAAAAACACGCTCCAGCTCCTCCTGAGGGATCCCATCGAGTTGAGTCTGCTCGGTGGTCACCTCGGTGGAAAATCTACAGGCCACCTCAGCTGACTCCTTTAGAAACCTCACGTTATCTTTAAGATCTCCAACCAAAGGAAGAGGCTCACTTCAGATGCTTGTATCTAGGATCTTGTTTCAGTCGCAATCCAAATCTCACATGGTGATGACTGGAATGTAGACGGGGCAGTAAATTGAGTTTTGCCTTTCAGCTCAGCTTCATCTGCTGACTCATTCAGTCTGGTTCATATTCAGCTGAAGGTCACGGCCTGACGTTGCCAACAGAACCAAGTCTGCAAAAAACAGTGATGAGACTTTAGGGTTCCTAAACCAGACACCCTCCTCTACACAAGACTCGGTCCATGAACACTAAAAACTGGATCACAGACAGGCAACTGCCCTGGAAGAGTTCGACCAGCACTGAGAACCAGCTCAACGAAAATGAGGATACAACACAAGGACCCCTAAAACATTCCATCTAAATTTAAGTTTACATTTAACAATTTGCCCAACTTTCAGCCGACTGAGGAGAAATCTGATTCAATGCAACCTTCCTTCCACCATGATTGTGACTGTAAAATCCTTATTTAAAAGCGTGGATTACTCATTTAGTCAATACATTTGCAGTGGTCTTTAGTAAGAATGAATGGCATACAGATCATACTCAGGGCACAAAAAAATCCCACAAACCCCTGACTCAGTAGGACCAGTCCGTGACATCAGAGCTGTGCTTCAAATGGGAGGATTTGGAGTCTTATTTCCTGAAATTTAGACATTTTGTCTAGGAGAGAATAAAAAAAATGCAACTTTACCATTGACTTGGTTTGCTCTGGGAAATAGATGCTTTAACTCCACAAATAAGCCTGGAGGAGCTGTGTGAGCGAGTTGCTAATACTAGCAGTTAGCTTCTGTTGGCTGAGATGTTCTCTGCTAGTTCTGGACGCTAAAACAACAACAGCCTTCCCCGTTGGGGGTCAATATGGGTAAGACCAATTCAAAGTGTGATGTAGAGCAGTCAAGATTTTCAGATCCTAGTGTTTCAACGTCTATTTTCTTTCAGAAGCTAATGCAGAAGACAAAATATGAAATTAAATACATTAAATAATGTTTTTTTTTCAGCCAACCTGACCTTAAATGCACATTTAAAGAAACAAAAAATCTTCTGAAAAAGGCCAAAATTCCTAGCCTAGTGAACTAGACCAAATTCTTGCTTTGCAAAGTTTGGTCTAGGCATGCTCCATTGGAACGTCCGCACCTCCTACCAGGATTCTGGCTAGCCAATCACAACTCTCTAGAGGGGTTTCAAACACATAAAGAGCTGTGATTGGTCCATAATGGTGGGCCAATCATAGTGCTCTATCTGCTTAGTGAACAAATCACAGAGCTTTATCCGCTTTGTGGGCCAATCAGAGCACTCTATATGCCTGGTGGGTGGGATGATGCAACAGAGTGAAACAAGAGTATGTCACATTCATTGTCCAGTAGAATGCGGAGATCATTTGAAAGACAACGGTAGAACCCGCCCCACAACCGAGAGCCGTCAATGGAGCGTGGTCAGACTAAATAATACATTTATTATTTAGTCTGGCTTGCCAGGCTACAAAATTCCATTAAAATGACTAACTGACATGTACAGTATGTCACGCTGAGAAGTCCAATTATGATCATAAATAACTTACTGCAATCATCAAAACCATGGATGAAGCTCCAAATGGAACTATTGTACTGGTAAAATAAAATTCCCCAAGAAGCACTAAGAAAATCCAGGTAAATTATATTAAGTCAAGAAAAGAAAGAATTACATTTATAAGTTAGAAATGTATTTTTTATTTTTTTTACCACCCCATCCATTTATGTATAACAGGTTTGCCTGTGATTAGGAGGCAGTAAATTGGAGCTATGAGAGAGAAAATGGGTCCTACTTTCACAATATGTGGCTGCAAGCTCTAAAGTTGTTCAGGTAATGGAACAACAAATAGGCCCTTCAAAATAAATAGCTGCTTGTTGAGTCTGTTGCCTTGCTGACCGGCTGTGTGTTGTTTCTGACCATTTGGGAATTGGTCCATTACAGTCTGGTAAGGCAATTGACAAGAAAACTGGACAAAAAAACATATTTGTATTACTTTCATGCATGAACTCAGTGATTCATGAATGCCAGCGTGTGTTTAACCTGTATTCACTCAACTTACATAATATAGATGTCACAGCATGTAAAATCACACTAAACCACTCATAATATACACAACTGACCTTGTTGATTTAGGCCTAGTCCACACCACGTAGCCGGGGTTTTTTTTTTAAAACGAATATCCGCCCCTCCAAAAACTTGCATCCACACCACCTCGTTTTAAAACAAAACTCTGTCCACACGTACCCGGATAAATACGTTGTTAAGGACATGCCAGACCTGTAGGCGGCAGTACTTCCCCCATTCTTAACCTCGTCCTTCGTCTGTGGTCTTCCGCAAGGAGCAGTAATTCCGCTTGCAAAAACAAACAAGCAAAAAGCGCTTGGACAGTTGATAAAGCGAGCGCAGCTCTGAGGGCATCCATGCTGTCAGCTAGTGTAAACACAGGTCGCACACGTGATGTCAGCATTTTTTTGTCGCGAAAAGTGACGTTGCGGACCTTAAAACTCCGGTTTTGTCTGTCCACACGCAAACACCCAAAACGGAGAGAACGCAGATCTTCACTTTGGCCGGAGTTTTTAAAAAGATCCGTTTTCGTATGAAAAAACTCAGTTTTCGTGTGGATGACAGGCCAAAACGTAGAAAAATATCTACGTTTTGGCAGATCCCCGGCTACGTGTGGACAGGGCCTTAAATAGTCATGCACGCAACATAGTAGGGTTGTGTCATAGTTTCTTTGTCCAAAAGCCACAATCATGCATGTAAATAAGGTCATGAGTGAAAACTCACAAAAAGGACACACAGTCTAACTGATGTGAGGTGACAGTGAAGCACTATGTGAAATGCTTTCAGATGTTAAGCACAGTACAAATACTGTTAACACTTTTCCAGTCATATAAAAAGACACATAAAACCAAAGGTCACCCTAGCTTGCTTTGCAAAGTGCAGATTCAGACTCTATCAGAAGAGTGACGCCTCCATCAGTGTGCCCCAGGGCAGCTGTGGCAACATGAATCTATGTGATGTTTTGTGTTGTATGTTTTGATCTACGTGAAGCACTTTGTGATTCTGTGTCTGTGATAAGTGCTATATAAATAAATTTGCTTACATCATAGCTCATCACCATCAGTGTGTGAATGGATGAACGACACACTGTAGTATAAAGCGCTTTAGAGTCCTCTGACTCTGAAAGTTGCTATATAAGTGCAGGTCATTTATCATGTGTGCCACTGAAATCCACCTCAGAAACATCTAACTCCGGGATCCCATATCTGCCCATGTCCACATTCACTCACATGCACATTTTCCTCCCCCTTGTTACCATGGTGCCCTGAATTGAGGTCAACCCGTATTTCGGTGATAGCGCACGTGTGCCTGGAATCAGCAGACAGATGAAGCCTTATGCATGCCCTGGTATGATGCTGAAACAGGGCATTAGCACAGGGACAGAGAAGTATTTGGTAGAACTTACACAGGCGTGTATTCCCATAGCAACTGTTAGTTCATAGCTCAAAATACTGCATGAACAAATGATTTGATGAATAAAACTACAAGAAGATTTCAAGTACAGTTTGAAAGACTGCAAGTCCAAGAAAACTTGGACTACACATGTCATAATACTAATACTAATACTAATAATAATAATAGATTTTATTTAAAAGTGCCTTTCAGGACACCCAAGGTTGATTTATGTTAAAATATTCAATAAAACAAAATATTAAAAAACAATTAAAACTTAATAAGCAAATACAATAAGTAGAAACAAGTGATAAGCATTAGTGAGTCTACAACGAATGAGCTGCCCTGAACAGGTGTTTTTAGCCTGGATTTATAAGGTGGAAGAGATTTAATGCTTCGAATGTCAGGTGGCAATGAGTTCCAGAGTTTAGGGGCATAACAGGCAAAAGCTCGACTACCTCCCATAGTGACGAGGTGGCAGAAGGGCAGTGCAAGATGCACCGATGCGGAAGATCAAAGGAAACGAGAGAAGGAAGCAATGCTGTCACGTAAATATAAAGGAGCATGCTGTGAATGAAGCTGAATGTAAAGAGAAGGATTTAAAAAATTATCCTGAACTTAACAGGCAACCAGTGGAGTTCTCGAAGGGCTAGGGCAGGGCTATTCAATTCCGGACCTCGAGGGTCCAACACACTAGATTAAGTGGTTGAATCACCTGTGCAGCAGCTCAGATTCAGCAGAAGCTTGCTAATCACCTACTAATTGAAACCAGGTGTGTCAAAGCAGGGACAAAACCAAAATGTGCTGCTCGAGGCCCAGAATTGAATAGCCCTGGGCTAGGGTGATAAGATGGAAGGAGCGGCTTTGAGTGATTATGCGGGCTGCTGAGTTCTGGAGGAGTTGAAGCTTATGAAATGATACATAAAAACTGTCCTATTAAGCCCTAAAACATTAAGTTCGTGTTTCCAGGGGTTTGAGTATCCAGGAGTCAATAAGACTGGTATTATTTATAAAAACTTGTAAAATAGCTTTAAGTGTCAAGTCATTTGTCTAATCCTAAATTAAGTTACTCTTTTATTTAAGATATAACAAAAACAACCAAGTTTGATCACCTTGCCACTAAAGAAGTCACCATTTGCCATTTGAAACATAAAATCTATCATGAGTCTTTGGAAGAATGTAGCTTCAATTCTGGAAATAGCAAGATCTGGGGAAAAATTTTTAAAAAAGAAATTGGAAAACAGTTCTTTGTCAACATATGTATATTTTTAGAATGATACTGCTATGACCCCTCTTTTGCAGCATTTACATGCAAAAACTGTTAACTCTGCACTCAAAAATAGAATATCTCATCTTTAAACCCATCCACTTTCATCCTCTCTTTGTTTTTATACTTTAACTTGTTGCACACTTATTACTAAATGCACTGCCTAAAGCAAATGCAATCAATACGGACACTCTGAATATGAAGTGGGTCGAGTAAGAGGTTACCCCTGAGATGACTGTTTGCTTTCTTGGCAGAGACTATGGGAAGAAGCTGCAGCTATTGATCAGTGGGTTAATTTTTCAAACCATAACAAAGAAGCATTTCATTATTGTGTCAAAACACGCCTGACCTACAGATGCCAGAAAGTCTGTTAAGAGTTTAACAAGCAAACAACCAGAGAAGTGAAGCATTTTCCCCAACAACACAAGGATGTCTCGGAGGATCTTACTTTGTTATTTCATGCCTGGGATGCTGCAGAAATTCAGACAGACAAACCAATCTCCAAGAGCTTCTTTTTGTTAGAGTATGTTCATTCGTGATTCACCTCAGCTGAGCTCACACACTGCAGAGCATTATGTTAAAAGTGGTGGCTGCTATAATTCTATCATTTAAGCCTGTCTTATGAATCTTTTAACATCTTTTATAATTTGATTGAGACTTTAACGATTCATTGAGTAACTTCAACAACTCGATTTCAGATGATCTTCCCAAGGAATAAAGAGAAAATGAAATGACATAATCTACTAATTTATACAAATACTCAGAGATTCAAAGTCATTACTAGGGATGGGTACCTTTGACATTTGAATCGATCCGGTACTAATTCCGGGTACCTAGGAATCGATACCGGTACTTAACGGTACCAATTTTCGATAATTTTGAGTGTTTATTTTCAATTCTCTTTTATGATTAAATATATATTTTTCTCAATATATAACAATATTTGATAAATATCACGATAAATAACATACAACTGTTTGTATTTTAACATCGTCCTTGTAGTTTTATAAGCTGATAATTAAACTGAAGCAAACATCTTTACTGTGAACTAAATTTACTGTGCATCTTCATTCTTTTTGCCGTCTTTTTTCATTTGATTTTTCCTACTGGGAAGTTAGAATTTCCGAGGAGAAAGCGAACGCACCATTAGATGATAACAATGGTGGCAATGGAAGCTAACATATCAAGCTAACGTTATCTTAAACAGTTTATTTAACTGCTGGAGCAGATTAAAACGATGATGCCTCACACTTAGATCTTTGTCGCTGGTTTCATCTTCACCCAATCACCCGTCGCAGTGATTAAAGTTAGTAGTTAGTAAAGTGAAGCCAAACTTTAGAGCGCGTTCATGTTCTAGTCGGAAATTCGGAGTTCCGAGGAGAAAGCGAACGCACCATTAGCGAAACGTAAGCTAACATATGAAGCTAACGTTATCTTAAACATTTTATTTACCTACCGGAGCAGATTAAGATGAGGATGTCTCACTTAGATCGTTGTCGCTGGTTTCATCATCACCCAGTTCCCCATCACATTTAGTGAAGTGGGCCCAAGCTTTAGCGTGCGTTCTTTCTACCATGCTGCTCTGTTTACAACTCGCTCGCAGCGACCGACGACATAACGCTCTTGCACATGCGCAGCTGTCTTGGCAAGTTCTCGTTATGAAGGACGGGTACCGAAACGAGGCACCGTTTGAAACGACGTGTATCGGTGCGCGGTCGGTACTATGGAATTCGGTCGGTACCTTAAAAAGTACCGAATTCGGTACCCATCCCTAGTCATAACTGACTTGAAACATTAGTGGACACCCTAAAGGTCTGGTGTAAACATCTTTGTTAGCATCTGAATATATGAGGATGTAAAGAATGGGTTGTTTACATCTTACTTATGAACCATAAAATGTGAGATTCCATAGAAATATGAAATATCAATCCGATGGATCTTTGAATATTTTAACCAGAAGATCGGAACTTTTTATTGCAGGGATTAAGCGACACTTCAAATTAACTCCAAGGAAAGAGAGAGAGTCAGGTTTAAAATAGTTAAGAAATTTATTCAGGGTATATACAGCAATCCTTAAGTAAAATTTACTACTTTTTAATACTTTTTTTTACTACCTTCAGAATTTTTTTAAAACCGTCACAACACTAAATTGCAAGTGTTAATCAGCGACCTATTTACACATATTTTAACATATATAACATACAAAAAGCATAGACTTAGAGACTCACTGATGTTGACAACGTATTGCGCATATTTATTTTACTTAGAAAATATGCCAGGCACTTCTTTTCAGCGGTTCAGACAGTTGACCACGGGGCCTGAAATGATGCAGAACGACCACTGAATATGACGTCATCATAATGTGACCGGATATGCTAAAGTAGGGCTGCTCAATTATGGCAAAAACAATAATCACGACTATTGTGACTGAAATTGAGATCTCGATTATTTAAGACGATTTTTCAATTTATGTAGATTTTTTTAATTTATTTTTATTCAGTCATAAAACTGCTCAGGGCACAATCAGGGCAAAAATAAACAAGAAACAAGATGATCACTAAAAGAACTCCTGATTCCCAGTATAAAAAGACCAATATACTTATAGCTCATAGTTTATGACCCAAGGGCTGTAGACCTTTGTTTAACTCATTTAAGTCTAACCCGTACAGACCCAAATACCAATATCTTGCAAATACTGACAGCAAGAATTATACAGTGGCATTCATAACAAATAAATGCAAATAAATTGATGTTCACAAAATGTTGCATAACATTTATTGAGTCATGTCAAGGTGCTGTAGGAGAGTGCACTAGCACCGTGTCCTCAGAGATTAGTTATTAGTTATCAGCGTGAGGAACTTATTTCTACCTTATTTATAAACTATTTATTTACAAGTCCATCAGTTAATGTAATAATTGTCCCAACCACAGCTGCACCCCCACCCCCCAACCCGGTCTCACAGCAATCGGGGCAAGCTGCATGTGTGTTTAGCGCGCCGCACGCGCACACTTAGCCGTTTTTAGTGGCTCAGGAGCCCGCAGGTGGGGTGTGTGTCACTCACTCTGGTTACTCCAACAGGGAGCCGGCTCCGAGAGCCGTTTCATTAGCGACTGACACATCACTACATCATTCCCTTTCCTAATGTCCTGAAGAACGGTCCGGAGCGCAGGCGGAGTGTTTAGCTAACCTGCAGCAGGAAATGTCGACGATAGTTATCCAGAAAGTAGCTAAGGGTTACCAGAGATGTTTCTGAGGTGTTCGCTAGGTACTTTTAAGATTTAAAAAGTCAAGAAGGGGGTCTGAAAAGCTGTTGGAAATAGCGTCAAAGTCGCTAAGTTGGCAACGGAGCGCTTCATTTGTAACTCAGGGCAGCTCAAGTGGGAGGAGCAAATAATCGGCTTGTTTTATTTTTATAATCGTTCAAAACATTTCATTCGGAATATATTTCTATGTCGATGTTCAGAATACGACACCTGATAGTCTGAAAAAAATAATACCTAACTTGGAAAAAATAATACCTCTGAGACCAAATTTAACACTTTTAATGGCCTTAAATTTGACTATTTTTATTTATCACTTTTTAATACTTTTTAAAACCCCGCGGACACCCTGTTATTTCTACACAATTTAAACAAGACGAACTTAAACACTCTGTGTACTGATGGACTAAGGTGGAGTGAGACGTGATGAATGATGATGGTGTGTGTGTGTGGAATGTTATTCAGAACCAGCGGATCCGGAGAAGCTGTTAGTTCTGAGCGGGAGTGAATGTTTCGCTCTAAACTTTAGTAGATTTATAACACACATGAAACGCCATCTGTCGGTCTACGTACCCAGGAGAAGCCTCCGATCAGATCCAGAATGCCGAGGTCCTCGTGGACCCTCTTTGGTACCGAAGCCGGTAGAAAAGCAGCGGTGCTGACAAACTAGTCTTGGAATGCTTCCAGGTCACGACAGGTTATCACTGGCGTCTCCGAGACCCTGAAGGGGTCGTGAGATCCAGCTTTTATTCTGAAGGAACCGTTGCGGTCAGTTGTAACTTGCAACAGATTTTATCCAGCTTGTTCAGGTTCTTTATGGCTGAAGAGGAAGTCCGGATGGCCGGTCCGAGACTTCTCTAGAAAGCTTGAACTAAAGAAGAGGTGACGTGGGATAGTTTTCATAATTGTCATATTTTGATTTACTGGCGAATCAGAATTTGACATGCAAAAGAGGGTTTATACAAACACCACAGATAACCACGCTGATGAACTGAGACTGATCCCAGACTTGCTAACTACATAAGATCAGGTCTGGATTAATTCTCAGTTATTGTGAAACCAATTCATGCTGGCTGCTTCCTTTGTTTAACAACTGTGTGTGTGTATTACTGACAAAGACTTGTGCTTCTCACCCTGAGGTCATAAATATTCTGAGCTGTTTCGGTCTCACGGTTCTGTGGTAATTTTTTGACCTCCAGAGAAGTGGAGGAGGCAAGGAGGCTTATCCTGGAGAAAGTCCAGGTGCACCAGCTAATAGTTATAAAAACAGATCATGTACTCTTAAAATCGATAATCCCACTAACTAGCATGAAGGAGAAGATTTACTGTTCCTCCCCAAGGCCAAGAGAGGAAGAAGAGGAGTAGAAGGAGGGGCAACGTTGGGCTAAGGTCACCAGAGGTCAAGGAGAGACGAGAGGGGCAGACTCTAGACAGCCAGCAATGCCTGCCGAAGAAGATGATGTAATTGCAAGGAGAAGAGGAAACAAGTGACCAGACGTTAAGCTCCAGCAGCAGGATGTGGTGTTGCCATGGAGATGCAACCTCTTGAAGAATGCAGAGGGGAGGGGGGACAGAGTGAATAAAAGGAAGCTACTGGGTTTGTGAAGAGAGCTTGATGGGATGAGTGAGAGTCACTCAGTCATGGACTGAGGGGAAGGTTGAGCTGTGCTTCTTGGGGAAAGAGAGTTTCTGATTTTTGTCTGTGTGACCCGCTGTGACGGGATTTTCATTTTTTCATGTGTGTGAGGAATAAAATTCGTTTCTCACTGCGAGGAACTTAAAAAGAATCCACGGTCTCTGGGGGTCTCCTCTGTCAGTAATCTACGAGAAAGGTGAGGCGCTGATTACCGGTATCCCATCCCAAAGGTTTGAATGCTATTATTAAAACCATCCTTTTGCTACAGTTAAACTACCTGTTTCCTCAGCATAAAGGAACAGCTGTTTTGACCTGAGGCTTACATGAGCCAAAGGAATAGAGAGAGAGTGTACTGGTGTAATTGAAGTCTTCCTTGTGTCTACTTAAACGTATATTGGTCAGAATTAGAAGCCCGGGGTAATTTGGTGATTGCTAATCAACTCTCTACATAGTTAAAGGGTGTTTATTGGCAATTAATGCCACGTCCACTACACTGACTGCAGGCCAAACCTGAGATTTTAAAAAGATCTAACTAAGAGTGGAGTTAGTCTGGCAAATTGGCTTGCAACACACGTCCAGCCCCAGAAACGAAGGTTCTGATTGGGTCAGAAAAAAGGAAATGTGTCGTGTGGCTTTTAGCATTACGTGTCATTAGTGTCTAGTGCAAATGTCCAAGATTATAATAACTTGTAAAATACTACTGATCACAGGATTATAATATCAAGTAATAAACATTGTCATTTCGCAGATTGATTGAACACTGGGCTCACATCATTATTGGTAATTAACAAAGTTGTTGATTATGTATTTATCAAAATAGTTCTTCGACCTTCGTTGTAACAGAGGTGAAGCAGTTCAGATGAGTGCATGAAAGACCTTGGCCACTATCTCATGTAGATTAGCCTGTCAGAGACTTTATGTCTCTGCTCGAGCAGACGCAGCAGATCATGCCCTTTAGGTCAAAAACATGACATTCATGATGCTACAAGGTATTCCATAACAGTGACCTTTCCTCCTCAATCAGCTACTCAGATGGTGACACTTATAATTAAGGAGTCATCAACTTCCTAATGCTAAGCTTTTGAAAGAGGCTTTAAATGCTCTTTGTAATTACGGCACTCTGGCGGAGCAGGTCTTTACCATTTATCCTCCTGCAAGTAAACATACGGAGAACACGAGTTCAGAAGCTGCAAGAAACTTGGAAAGTTGCGATGAAACTTTGGTTGATCTCAGCTCAAAATACATCAACTAGTAACAAACCAAGTTATCATATAACCTCTGTTTGGTGTATCCAAATCTCCAACTTGAAAGCTACAAAACGCAGCTCAAAAAGATCATTTTTTTAGGTATTTAAACAAAATATTTAGAGCGGACATTAGGTTTGGACGGTATTACGATACTACCATAAACAGCCAGTGTCAAAAAAATAGAAACAGTGTCAGTTCCAATACGTCATGAAAAAAATGCACGTAAGAGGACTAAAAAAACAAAAATAAATAAAAAAGCTAAATAAAAGATCATTCCATGTATAAAACGGATGCGTGGTTGAATTTCCAGTTTTACCTAAATAGTTTAAAATGTTTTGTCCAAATTTTAGAAACGTTCCATAAAGTTTAGGAATGTGATCACAGCGCTGACACGGCACGCCAAGAGAAAAATGGCATCTTGCGCACTAGCTGACTTGGTGTCTAAAAAGAACATGACTTCTGCAGTTTGGGAGTATTTTGGGTTTCAAGCAAACTTAAAAGGAGGGCCAGTAAAAATTGATGAGGTAAATTGTGTAAACAAAAGATGACCAAGAAAGATACACGCCCCATCAGCACAGCAGCCTTTTGTCTGGAGTAGGGCTGCAACTATTGAATATTTTTGTAATTGAGTACTCTATTGAATATTTTATCGATTAATCGAGTACTCTAATAAATTACCCTTTTGCGTTTGTAAACCAATATATCAAATAGCATGTTATAAAATATGAAAGACCTCTTGAAATGAGCACACAATTGCCAGTTATTCTTCAAGTTTTATTCAAAATTAGTTTTCAAAACTTCAGCACTTCAACTTTACAGTAAACAAATGCGAGCGGCTGCGGCCTAAACAGCACCAGAACCGCTCACGGTGCATACGCAAACATGGCTCGCCAGCTACTTCCCTATTAACGCACGTCTGTTTTAATTTCAACACTTTTTTTTCTCACACTAACAAGGATTGTCGAGAAAGCATGTTTGCCGTGGTTATGTCAAATTACACTGATCACAAAACATTTATTTACTTTCTTTCGTTTTCCTCCGCCACTCATAAATACCTGTGTCCTCCTGCAGCAATCCCGAGGGACAACGGACATCAATAACAACACAGTAAAAAGTCAGACGCGTTGTAAAAAGTGCTATTTTTAGCACATTTAAAGTCTGACGTGTTGCTACCAGACGTATGGTGTGAGCTGAAACTGAGTGCTACAAATGAAAAAGTTGCACAGTGTCCGCAGAATATATAGAAATACAGGCTAAAATGCATTATCTTGTAGAGGCTCCGAGTTCGCTTGCAGAAGAGACATTTACATGCGGATGTTTCCTGGTCAGGTTGCAGCTTGGAGGATGTGGTGTTGTGGTAGGCTAAATCCATTTTACAGTTCTTAAACTGGACTACGTTTTCTGCCTTACGATGTGAAAAATGGTCCCACACCTTTGACATTTTGTGTCTTTTTCGCACTCCACCGGGGTCCACATTGTCTGCCATGGTTTAAGAGAAAGTTAAGTTACATTCGCTACTTGCGTGTGCATTCAGTGCAGTGTGTGTATGTGCGTCACTTATTTCGGTTCGGGTGAAACATGACCCCGGGTGAATGCAAAGCCATTAATTAATTAAACATGAATTAAACGAAGCCTCGAGGCAGAGAATTTGACTCGAGGATTTTTTGTACTCGAATTATTCGAGGTATTCGAGGAATCGTTTCAGTCCTAGTCTGGAGCCTGTTATTAAAGGTGTGTGTGTGTGAGTGCTCCTCACAGGAGTGAGAGACAATGAAAAACAGCTTCAATCAGAGGGTCATTAACTACGCAGTATCCAGAATTGCGCATGCGAGAAAACCTTGCAGGGTGATTCTATCTGCCAATCGGAGATTTTCCCTAATGGTAGGCATGACTTATAGCCAGTCAATCAGTTAGCAGTGGGTGGGTTGGACCAGGTCGGCTACAGGCAGACTGCCTCTGGAAGAGGGCTGAAAAGACATCTGGCTGCGCGCAGAAAAAATCCAAGGTTACCTAAATGAGAACACTCCCAACCCGGTCCAGGCAGAGTGGAGCCGATGCTAGTGTGCAAATGCCATAAGTCTCCTCCTTTTCCGGTCGACTCATGGGTCCATGGAAGAAGGAAAAAAGAATGCAACGGGGCTAAAATAGCTATTTTCTAATCTGCTTAGCTTTACACCCTGAATCACACATATGTTGTACTTCATTTTAAATAAAAAAGTAATGATGTGTGTTTTGATCATGTCAGTCACGTACTTTGAGATTCATCAGCTTTTAAAAGTTCGTAATTAGCAGGACTACAAATCAGACATCAGTACGTCACATATATGACATCACCACCACATAACCTCCTCTCCCCTAGCGTAGCTGCTACCTACCACATGGCCAGATTTATGGTGGTTCTTTCCTCCTGAAGAGAGGATTTCAAGTTTGCTGAACTTAAAGCTTTGAGCGGAAAAGGACAGCTTGCCAACTCCGGGTCGGGAGAGAGGTCCTGCCTCAAGTGGAGGAGTTAAATATCTTGGGGTCTTGTTCACGAGTGAGGGAAGAAGGGAGCGGGAGACCGACAGGCAGATTGGGGCAGTGTCTGCAGTGATGCGGACGCTAAACCGGTCTGTTGTGGTGAAGAAGGAACTGGGCCAGAAAGCAAAGCTCTCGATTTACCAACCAGTCCTCACCTATGGTTATGAGCTTTGGGTAATGACCGAAAGAACAAGATCGCAGATACAAGCGGCCGAAATAAGTTTTCTCTGTCGGGTGGCTGGGCTCAGCCTTAGGGATAGGGTGAGGAGCTTGGACATTAGGGAGAGACTTGGAGTAGAGCTGCTGCTCCTCCATATCGAGACGAGTCAATTGAGATGGTTTGGGTATTTTGTCAGGACGCCTCCTGGATGCCTCCCCAGGGAGGTGTTTCAGGCATGTCCTGCTGGCAGGAGGCGCCCTGATCATCCCAGGACACGTTGGAGAAAGTACATCTCCAAACTGGCCCAGGAACGCCTTGGGGTCTCACCGGAGGAGCTAGTGGAGGTGGCCGGGGAGAGGACGGTCTGGAACTCCCAAGTTGAGATGCTGCCCCCGAGACCCGGATAGGCGGAAGAAGACGAGATAAACTTACAGCTGTTTTTAGTCCCATTGACTTGCATTCTTTTTTTTTGTTCTTCTGGGGACCCATGGTCCAGAAGTAGATTTGTGTGACTTAGGTTGGGAGATCTTGTTGTTCCATCAGAATGAAGACAGTGAAAACTGCTGTCGATATCGATAAACTGCTTTTAAATAATGATTCAGTATCATAACACAACGTATTGCAATATTTCAGTGATATTTTCTTACATCTCTAATTTATTCTAATCAGAATGAAAGAAAAAAAGCACGAAAGAACTCATTCACTCATATTGTAATACATTTGCAGTGGTCTCTAGTAGCATTAAATGCCTTGCAAGTCATGCTCTGGAGAAAAAAGCTCCAGTGTGCCTGTTTCAGCATGGAGATTTCAGCCAGTGGAGATGTAGATTCACACAATGGCAGATTATTTCCTGATATTTGTACATCTCGCCTCTGATTGGCTAACAGCAATGCAACTCTTCCACTGACTCCGTTTTCTCTGCAAGGCTGATGTTTTATCTCAACAAATAACACAAGCCTGAAGGACTTTGCCATGTTGTGGAGTTGCTAATGCTAAAAGTTAGCTTCTACTAGTTGAAACGATGAGCATTCCTGCCACACCAATTACTTTGACATTCAAATTGAGCAAGATAGGACTAAAATGACGGGCTCTGCATTTAGTGACAAAAGCTGATGACTCACAAAATACCACAGCAGGCCTAAAGAAGCCCACGGGGTTATGTATTCATTTCACACTGTGGATAGAACTAATGAAAGTGGTGGGTATGAAAGTGTAATTTTTCCTGAAAGCTCAGGGGTCTTTGAAATGGAGATTTTAGGAGATGTTGAGAGAAAGAGCGGTATTTATGTAAGAGGAACGTTGCAGCCTGACCAATTCTGGTGATAACAACAGCAGGTCCAATCACATCACAGGATCCATCACACGAGAACAACAAAACGCTACTGATGGACATTTATATGTGTGCTGGTGAACCTGATGCCTGTCTGCAGAGAAGGTCGATGTGTGGCCTGAAATAAACGATAAAAATACCAGCAAAAAAATAAATAAATTAAGGACAACTTTGTGTGCAGAGATTTAACTACAATCACTAGAATAGTTGTTTTTGTCTCATCTGTTGATGGAGAAACACGTCAAGTTGACGTGCGGCTCTGCGGTTTCTGGGAAAATTAAAATCAGTCACAGGAAAAATGACACAGAAAAACAGGGCTTAAAAATGTATGCAATGTAAGTATGATTCCCATTACTGAGATCTCGGATCAGAACATTTAGTGATCCGAGATGATCCTCAAAATACAGCGAAAGCTTATGTCCTTTTGCTGGCTTTAGAGGAGAGGAGCATGATGGGAATGAAGAGGGTGTTGATCAGCCTCGCTCCTTCTGTTACTGCTGAGGGCAGCGCCTTGTCCAGTCGGGGTGACTCAGTAGAAGATAATCTGCTCTAACTACAAAAGCAAAACAGTTACACAACAGTTCAGGTCACCACTCGTTCTGTGTGTGTCGCAGCTGCAGAAACACCCACACACACCCAAGGAAATGTCTTTTATATTGCAGGGATGTTTTCTCTGCTCGACCACTACGCACACCTATGCATTTGATTACACAACAGCAGAAACAATGTGGAGCAAACAAAACACAGCTTCATGAGCTGGACACACGATGTAATGATAACAAAACATGTATTTTTCTGCATCTTCATGTGTTTATCTTTAACAAAATGCATGTAAAACCACCTCTGAAGGCAGCCATCTTCATACAAAAAGGATGGAGATGAGGCTGCTTTTGGTTCCTCAGCAAGTTGTGCACCATTTGTATATCACTCAGAAAGCTGCTCTTTCCATTCATGCATAGTGAGACTGCAGCATGCATGGTACTTGTGATTAACCAGCAGCAGCATCGGCCTGCTGGAAAATACAAAGCAGACGATAACCCTGCCTGCAACTGTGGATTCACTTCAAACCCTGAGAGAAAATTAGTCCTCAACTCAAACCACTGCCAGACTTCATTGAATTCAATAATCACATGTCCATGTATTCCTGGAGATGAACGTGTTGCAATCTGACTGCAGAACAATTTTTTACCAGCCTCCAGCTCATCAGAAAACATGTAACACGAAACTATGTGAAAATAGTCACAATCTAAAGCAAACACATGGGCATCTCTTTATATATGTAAGGTCTTCCAGAGAGAGGTGGAACATACTTTTTAGGCAAAATAAGGAAAAGTACCCTTGCAGTTCTGATATTTAAGATTCAGGATGAGATTCAGTGATGAGTGAAACTTGAAGAAATTCTGGGTCCTATTTCAGATTTAAAGTTTTCATTAGATGCCTCACTGGGTGCTTCTGCATTCTGTGGAAAAAAGAAGCTAGTGGAGGGAAACCCTCCATTTTAACATAACAATGAATTATGATAGATGTTATAAAGTGCAAAAGCTGCACTGAGAGTTGAGCTTTCTTTCTTTTTCCCTTAAGTACACCTGTTTAATAAGTAAAATGCCACTAAAGTAAGTGCTAAGTGCCTCAGTAACAAGACCAATGAGCATCTATGGCCAAATCCCACCAATGGATTCAAAAACTAGCTTCAGGATGCACAGAGACTTATGACATCGGATAACCTTTGGGGGCAGTAGTAGCCCAGAGTGGGTTGTCCAGTAAACTGAAAGCTGTAGGATTGACCCTGACAGCGGAGATTGTTCTGGACTTTCGGAAGCACACATCCCCACTCACCCCCATGCAGCGGGTTGTACGCTCTGCTGAGAAGGTCATTGGCTGCAAACTCCCCTCCATACAGGACCTGTACACCTCCACGACATTGAGGCGTGCAGGTTAGAAAACAGCTGACCTGTGTCACCCTGGACAGTCTTTTTGACTCGCTCCCATCTGGCATGATGCTCATATACATTAAGACCAGAACCTCTCACCAAAAGAACAGTTTCTTCGCCCCTGCTGTTGGACTCATGAATGAACATTCTAGGACTGCCCACTCCAGTTGCTTGGTTTCAGTCACATGACCCAGTCTTGCGTTTGCACCAGAACTGATCTGCTCTGATCAGTACCTACGCTGTCTTGTATAGTAGCCATTTCTCTAAGTTTTGCCACTTTATATTATTATTTTATCATGTTTATATTACTACATCCTATATTTGCTTATCTCTTATTTTTATCTTTCATTTTGCACCAAGTACTACAGCAATTTCCTAAGTTGTGATTTCTCGCAAAAATGGGAATAAAACCCTTCTGATTCTGACACCCAGCAGAGAATGCTGCTGTTGTGTCCTTGGGCAAGACACTTAACCCACATTGCTTGCTGGTGGCGATCGGAGGGACTGGTGGCGCATGTGCTTGGCAGCCTCACCTGTGTCAGCACACCCCAGGGCAGCTGTGCCTACATTGTAGCTCATCACTACCAACGTGTGAATGTTCCCTGAAGCATCTTTATCTTCTGCTTTGTATTGTCGTGTAAGCAAGCCTCTACCATGATTCAACTTAAGAGTTGTGTGAAACTAGGACAGCATGGTTCTGGTGTTTCTGGTACTTCATTTGATCCATGACATGGAGATCACTGCAATTTGGTGTCTTGAGAGTCTTGAAACAGCTTGTATTTTTGGCTCATAGGTTGGCAAACCATAAATATTCAATTTGTTGTTGGTTTTATAACAAGTTGTTTTAGAACATCTGGAAAAAGACGATTTTTGGGATTTGAGGGAAAGAAATCTCTTATCAAGACAGGCAATGGTCCCAGTTGAGGCTGTTTTTCAAACCGTTGGTTTCACCTCTAAACTAAGATAATAACTTTATTTTATAATCTTTTTATAGAGTAAGTCAAACAGTCCTTAGTAACCTTTTAAAGAAAGAGTAATCCAAATTTAAAATACAGATAATATGGGCTGGTTTAAAAGCTCAGAAGTTTTATGTATCCTTGGGAACTGGGGCATTGTTCAGTTCCTTCTTGGTTGAAAATGGTCACTACTAATTTCATGTGGGTGGTTCAGATAAGACTAATGGCTTCATGCTTTTTTCTGTGCTCATGCCCCAGGTGCTGCTTATAAAATAATAACCAGTTGCAGAGTGGGCACGCAACTCTCCTAATTGAAAACAGCAGGCCTGTGCTTTATTTCCCTTCAAGGGTGGTCAGGGCATCATGACACTGCAGACTTCTATATAAGTGAAACTGAGCCTAGGCCACAACAGGGGACTTTTATCACTGCAAAGTCACCATAACAGAAGAAATACAGTTAGAGGTTTAGGTCTCATTTTCTTTCTGCCTTTTCCTCCTCATCGCTAATCTATAAAATACAGGCAAGCACAAGGACACAGCTCCATTGGTCCTGCCTCTCTGTGTTGGCAGTCTAAAATAGATCGCCCCAGACAAAACGCATCAGCACGTGAACACAACTGCGTAATCGCCTACGTCAAATGTTATGACATCACAGCTGGCAGAAAATAAATAAAAAATAAAGGACCGCCTAGAAAAAAGGGGCCTGCAGAGGGAGTCCTAAAGGGAAAATGCAGAAATATGGATGGTAGATTCCACAGGAGGCAGGCAACCTGCTCTTTGTGCTGCCGTCAGCATCTCTAACAGGCCATGCCTAAAGAGGAGAAGGGAGGAAAACAGACAGGGGGAGGAGGACTGATGAGTAGTGAGAAACAAGAGGCTGAGCCGATATTGTATCTGGGCTGAGAAGGAGGCAGAAAGGAGAGAGTATCCAAGGCTGAAGGTGAGAGGGGAGGGTGGGATGTATGAGATTAATGTTGTCATGCTGGAAGAAGACTCGTGGGGCATATTACAACCGCCTTACGGAGAAGCTTCATAGAGCTCTTAAACAGCCAGCTGTGACTCCCACACAGCTTTGTCGTCACACATTTAGCACAACTCACAATTCCACACGCGTAGGATCTGACGTTAACGAAACCAGAACCAGTCGTGACACTGCGGCTGACTCTCCCATTCATTCCAATAAATAAATTACAAATCGATCCCCCTTTTAGTGGACTTTCCCTTTAGCGCTTCAGGGACAGACGTGTGAGGATTACACTGTAATTCACACCTACCCCTCCATGCTGCAGGGCTTATCACACAAACTAGCTTGGCCTACAAACCTTTGTCAAATGAGAGATCACACGCCGCAACAATCAATGTTTTAACAGAATACAGGTCTAAGAACTAGGTCTAATGTAAATGTTGTCTTATTTGGGGTAATATAAAAACAGCAAGCATGTTTCATCAACATTTATAAAAACAACTCTTCATCATTAGCAGATTCAAAGTTGCTAACACAGTAACTGTGCATGTGAGGCCAGGATTAATCTGTCTGACATGTTTTTCATAGAGGGTCTACAGTAGCTTTAAAGAGCATATTGCAGGTTAGAGCCTCCTTTGAACAAATGTTTACAGAAACGTAACAGGAACTCGTTCAAAATAAAAATGTACACTTACAAAAATTATTTAGGCTTTGGGAGTCATTTTGGTGAGATTCATTTGTCTTGGTGAATGAATAATGCTAGCTAGCTTAAACCCGTGTGCTAACATCACAATATTGTACAGATACTGTCATGTACCAGACAATTAAAAGTAGTATTTGTTAGGGCTGTAGCGAAGCCTCGACGACGTCGACGGCTCGATTCTAAAAATTTGTCGACGTCAGATCCGGAAGTCGACGCACCGCGCCCACTTGTTGCATCCCCAGGAGTTTGTAAATAGAGGAGGAATCTGCCTGTGTTTCCTCTAGTTCGCCCTCTTCTCCGCCTTCACTAACATCTCCGCCAAATACCGAAGACCCGGAACAACGTCCGTCCACCACTAGATTATTTTCCTGTTTTGCCCGCCTTCGTCTCCCGGCAACGGACAACAACTTCCGGGGTCAGATGCGCTGCTTCGTCTCTACCGCAGATGTAGAACATCACCGGGAGCATTTCTCTCTTCCTAAAGGAGCTTCTTTCAGACATTAGGAGAGCTATTTTGGTGGTAGCAGTCTCTCCTCCGTGCTGGTCTGTTTACTGCTGGGTGGTTTTGGTTTATTTAAACTTGGTAACTTGAACTTAACGTTGGTAAAGCTACTGTTAGGATCTTCGCTAACAGCTTCTTGCGTTTGGATAAGCTGTTACGTTTTGGTTTAGAGTTCATCTTTTTTTGTGGTGTAGATCTCCCTTTTATTACATTTAGAGTGTTGTGGGTTTTCGGTTTAGTGTAAAATATCACCTTGAGTTTGGTTTAACCCGTAAGACCACTCGCCTCACGCACATAAGTGACCAAAACAAAGCAGCATGGAGACACTCCATCTTCTACCACCTCTCAGGCAGCAGCCTGCACTCCCAAGTTCTACACATCACCAGAACATAACCAACCGCAACACAATAAAAGCAGTGTTATACAAAATGGAAGGCCCGTAGTGTTTATTCTCTTACAGTAAGAATTTATCAATTTTTTTGAGGAATTTATTTGAGATTTTCTGGTTTTTGTTAATTCTGCAATAGAAAAATAATCATTAGTCGATAAAATAATCGTCAGAATAATCGTTTTAAAAATAATCGTTTACCCCCAGCCCTAGTATTTGTCAGGTAATATAATATTGATTCTTGACAATAAACTATAATTAGTGTTTGCCATCTGCTTTATACTCGTTAATATCCATTCATGTAACATAGCTTAGCACTTTAAAGAGAGGGAGAGACGTCTGTCATCCTTTCCAGGGCAGGCGGTTCAGACCTGGGTCCGACCCAGAAAACAGCTTCTCTGGCCTGCTAGGGATTTTTAAAAGTTCCTCATCTTCTTCTTGAGCTCAGCGTGGACCTCCCTGACCTTGTTCCAACACTAATCTGGACTCTGGGAGCTAGCTGGTATTTTTCAAAACTCTGCCATGGGGCTCTCGAGGATGGGAGGCATGTTGAACTATCATCATCATATCACTGGGATTGTAATCCTCTAGTCTGAAGTGTACACCACAAACTTTTCTTCTCTGGTCTTTTCAGCTGTCCAGAATGCATCAGGAATGGAAGATAGTGCCATTCATTCTCTTATTTAGAAATCCGTGGATTCGATGTTCAGACATGCTGGTTTGTGCAGCCTTCACAAACACAATAGTTTACCCTTTTTAGGAAAAACGAATGCAATCCAAAACTAGTGATTACAGACACTGACTCCAGAACACGACCTCTCTTCCCAAAAACTACCTACTGGCCACACTGAGCTTCAGGCAGGACTAGCTAATAACTCCCTCTCTTTATGTCAGAGGCTAAGACTTTTTAAAAAAAGCATTTTTAGAAGCTTTAGTGAAAAAGACCACTTTTTACTCTAAATAAGGGCCCATTATATATTGTTAAACAGAAGACCCACAATAAGTGTTTCAAATAGTATTTTTTAGACAGCATTTTACATGAAAATTTAAAAATGTTACCTGCAATTTGCTCTGTAAGTCTCATTTACTGGCATTTTTACTATTCTGGTGTTTTAGTTTAAAGGAATGTAATCACTACTAAAGCAATGATTTCAAGTGTATAGAAAAATAAGTTGTACCACAAAATTACCACTCGCCACAGATCAGTGGATGCGATAATGTTTTTGCCTGAGTGAGACAGCAAAACATCTGACGAATTAGATGGAATTTAATGAATTTTTCAGAAAGTATTTCCTACATGTTCATTGGCATTGTTTTTAGGGTCAACTCCATTCAAGGTGATCACCAGTGATAATCTTCTTTATGAATTTGACAGCTGCTATAACAGCTCACATAGCAATGAATGAAGCAAACATATTGTTAACCAAGGTTAACCACAATTTGATTTAAAGCTGCTATGGCAAATTTTGAAAACAATTAGCTTAACAATTTCTTTTCATGCCTCTTAACAACGTTCTAACATAGTACAAATATAAATATGTTGCGGAGTAGCACTAGGCGATATGTAGAAAATGTATCGTTGTCAAAAATTCTGATAATTTTTCGCATGTCAATAACTTTGGTAATAAACAAATGAAGAAAAGTGTGTAGGTTGGTAGGGATGGGTACCGAATTCGGTACTTTTAAGGTACCGACCGAATTCCACAGTACCGACCAAGCACCGATTCACTTCATTTGAAACGGTGCCTCGTTTCGGTACCCGTCCTTCACAACAAGAACTTGCCTAGACAGCTGCGCATGTACAAGAGCGTTATGTCATCGGTCGCTGCGAGCGAGTTGTAAACAGAGCAGCTCCGGTAGGTAAATAAAATGTTTAAGATAACGTTAGCTTGATATGTTAGCTTCCGTTTCACTTCCCCGGTGTGCCCCAGGCTTTATACGCTTGACAGCGCCATCTAGTGGGCAAATTTTGTTAAAGCGCATACATGAAGTTATTGTCTATTCATTGTAATTGAAGTTAACTCCTCAATATATCGTGATATGGATTTTAGGTCATATTGCCCTAGCCCTATTGTGGAGATTAAAAGTAACAAAAATAAAATAATGCAGTGGTTCTCCCGCATTTGTCTAAAGACCTCCACTAATGGTTGGTCTTGGACTGAAAGCTACTATTGGATCATCTGGTTGTCCATCTTGCCATAACACCACACTTCTGCACCTCCCTGGGTCCTCCACTCATAACACACTGGCGTATTAAGCAACAGAACACCACTGGTGTGAAAGGTTCATGGCTCAATAATATCAGAGGAGAAACAGCCGACTGCTACCACTTCAACTTTAGGACAAATTACCTGAGTCCCAAAAAGAAAAACACAATTTGAAGTCATGGACAACAAAAGATGTTTGGACATAGAAAATAGCGACTGGTGTTTGGCACTATCTCGTTTCCTCTGGCATTGTGGATCTCTAGTTCCCACAGAAGCATCTCAGGGAAGATACCTGAGGGGAGGAGTGAGCGTTTTTGTTCAAATCCTAGCTTGTTCTGTAGATTCACCATAGCAGCTTTAAAGTGGTTCTAGAACATTTTTTTCTACAATAGCATTACCAGCACTAAATTTATGCATTGCAGATGATGAAGTGGGAAGATATACATTTAAAAGGGTGTGTCTAAGTGACAAAAACCCTTTAGAGAAAAATGTTTTATAAATAAAACTTTATTATTAATTACTAATTTGCAATAATTGTTGGGGTTTTTTCACAAAGTACAGACACAGACTAGGTTACTCAGTCACACCGATCTACTTGCAATTGCAGCAAAGCTGCATCAAACTCATTTTAGTTCCTTGACTTACATCAGAGATCTACCCAAGCCAGCTCAAACAAAAGACCTGTTTCCATATTTAAACTAGACTCAATAAAGCTCTGTTTAATAATGCATGTTTAACACCATTCTTCCCCACAATGCCTGTTTCCCATTGCGTATGAGAAGAGGAAATGGTTGAGCAAGCACACACTTGTGAAATTAAACAAGGTGATTGAGATATGGTCCAGCAAGATTGCAAAAAATAAAATAAAACACATGCAGTGAAAGGCGTCTGGAGTCCATTTTTACTTTTTTAGCACTGTCAAAATCCCCATCACTGGACAGTTTGTTTGATCAGTGTAAATGTGCTGAGCTCCTCTCAAAATAAACAATTAACTGATGCATTTTACTTTAAAATAAATACTTCATTATGTTACACAACATTCAGCCATAATGTGACCGTCTCACATTACAACAAGTTAGTGTCATCAAAGCTACTGTTGGATAAGAAAGAGTGCAAACAGACCTCATCACACTTCACCTCTCATAAGGTTACCTGACACTCCCACTGACCGATGTCAATAACTAAAAAGTTAACAGGTGCAACTAAGCAGCCTAACTAATGTCTCGTCCCCCATTCCCTAATGAAAAAAATCTGATGTCAAATTCACATAATGATTAAAGTATAAACCAAACAAAACACCTATTTTAGTAAGAAGATGTATATCTGGTCAGCATTCTATCACCCACCAACATAGATCACTGGGTATGTTAAAATAAAATAAAGACACATATAATAAACTTTTTCTTCGTTAATTCTATGTATTTGCCCAAGGGTACTGGTACTATGAATCTCCCATACATGTTTATTCGTTTAAACAAATATACACTTGGAAAAATAAAACATAAAAACATTTTGGGAGCATGTCTACCTGCCTCCAACAAACTGGTTTAGATTTTCCTTTTTTGTTGTTGTCGATTTTCTTTAAATTGGATTTTTCTGGCACAGAAACATTAAATGATTATCTTTTTTTTTTTTGAAGAAATACTGAATGAAGCAAGTGTTTTCTGCTGACGAGAGGAAGCAAAATGTGTCCAAAACAGAAAAATGTTTACCTGTATAGCTGTTCTTATGTGGAGGTGATGTGACGTCTCTGCTACAACCCTGGCTTTATCTCAGCCTGCTAATATTAATACAAAAGGTCTGTTCTTTCTATGGTGGGCTGTATTTTTGTATAAAACTGCAAATATTTACACAACAATTGTAATTACTGTATGTCCATAACTTCAACTGCTCAGGATCAGCTAGCTACTAGCATAGCTTACCAGTTCCTTCGTGTAGAGATGAGTAGGGACTTTCTGGTCATAGTACAAAAAAACTAAAACAGAAAAAAACTGAACCGACATATGTATATATACGAGGACTAAAAGAATACGTCAGAAATTACCCATGTCCGCTGCGTCCATCCCGTAGCCAACCCCCACAACCGTCTCCGCATCATCGGATGCTGCGGCCCCGGACAGCGGGCTACCTTCCCTGGCCTCCGACAGCCCGACAGCTCCCTCGGCTTCCATTCAGCTTTCCGGAGGAAAGACAGGCAAGTCCCCCCGATTGAATGACCCACCGTGAGGGTGAAGTCCCAGCAGAAGGAACGAGAGAGATGCTGTTGAACGTGTCAAATGAAGGAATGTGTGGTAGTTCTTAGCTGAGATCCCTTCCCTTCATCAGTGCGGTGTTTCCTCGAGAAAGGAAGGCAGCAGCGAGTACACTCCTGTGCTCTCCGCTCCTCCTGCCCTTGCTGCCATTCACACAGACAGAGCTGCTGCTGCTGGCGTTTTTTGGAATTCTAGGGTGACCAAGGAAGATCCCGCCTTTCTTGCCTCTGATTGGCTAGATGGGCTCTACTACGATTGGCTGAAAATCGCGGGGGCGGCAGACAACAGCAGCGGCCTCCAAGTGGTGCTCGCTGCAGAAAGGCGGAGCTGCACCAGAAGGTGGAGCTGCACCAGAGTCAGCCCCGCCCATTCCATCAGAGTCAGTCCAATTCCTTCCAGTTGTCAGACTTAATAGCATCCTGGAACCAAAGAGGGTGTTATAGCTAATATCATCTAAAATGCAGGATTGAGGACTGAGTTGAGAGGTTAACTGAACCGTTTTTGTAAAGGTTTCCATATATTTAAAAATCTAACTTTTGGAACTTTTTATCATGTTATATTATCATTTCCTCATAAGAAACATGCCAAAGCCATTTTTGGCCTCATTCACACATTTTCCTCCCATCTCAGCTTCAATTTGGTCCTCTCCTCCGAAGCGGGTCTGGTCTTGGTTCTCAAATCTGGATATTCTGTGAATTTTCTGACAAATTATCTCTGAAATGACTTCTACTGAGACACCGCTGAAAAACCATACATCCCATCTACAAAAACACACTGGATCGCACAATTACATGTGATGCCACTTGCTTGTTATCAGATGTAATGGTGAAGTTGTGCAGTCAGCTTGTCATGTAATTTTGCGCAGGTTCACCTCCCGGTAACGGCGCAAACTTTTTTCTTCTTTTCTAGCTACACTTGCCAGTAGTATGTTTTTAACCATTTATTGGTATACCGTTTACAATATAATGACTAATGTGTTTGTTTTTCTATTTATTTGTTTATTTAGCCAGTGTGAGTCCATTTGTGAGCAGAGTTTCAACTAAAATGCTGTTTAGGAACGACCAAATTCAAAGAACTTTTAGAGATATAAATATTTTGCAGAAAATAAACATTACAACTAAAATATAAACAAATTAAATGTTTCAGCTGGCTAAATAGATAGCTGCCGACCCCACCGAGAGTCGAACCAACATCAGCTGAGGGGAAAGCAAAACTTAAGTGTGACGATGTTGCCACTAGACTACCAGGACTCGCCAAGATTCATCCTCAAATATTCTTCTAGGCTGGTTCTGTTGGAGCGGCTATGGACATATTCGCTAAAAGAAACCTTTTCATTTCGGGATATATTCAGGCTTTGACACGTAGCAAGTTATATTTATCTTGCTTAATTGGAGCATAGAACATAGCATTAACATTTGTAAAGTAGTAACAGCCGTAATTCATGTGGGTCAGGTTAGTTTGCGATAAAATAAAATAAAAACAACAAAAAAAAAAAAACAGAAGAAGTCAGTGGGCGGGGCTGACTCTGGTGCAGCTCCACCTTTGTGGTTCTGCAGCGAGCACCCTCTCGCAACTGATGTGGATATCTGAGCAGAGGTAAATATGTTTTTGTGAGAAAGCTAACCCACAAACAATAGATTTACAATGGATAGGAAGGAAATTCAAAGGGTAAAAAAATAATCTTAGGAGTCATATTCAAAGTCACAAAAGATATATTAAAGGTAAATAAGGAATATAATTTTGGTGATTTTGATTTATTTATGAAAACGGGGCAGAAAATGTTTTTTATTCAAAAGTTTCTATTGATGTGCTTTTTTTGTTTATCTTATTTCTATTTTGAATTAATTATGATATAAACTGTAATAGTGATGATGGTGGGTGGTGCAGAAGTGGATATGTGCATGTGTGTGTTTCTGAGAGACAGACAGGCTGACAGAGATTATTCCCTTCATTTTAAGGTAAGTAATTAACAAGATTGGCACATTAAAATCAAGTGTATGTTAATTACAACTAGTAATAATTACTGTGCGTGTGTGTATGTGTGATTATGTGTTAATACAGCCATGAATGTTAGATGTCCCTGGTGTCATGTTTGTGCCAAGGAGAACTTGGAGAACATCATCCCAGATCATCTTGAGGTTAGGATCAGGTCAGAGAGCACGGCTCCAGTATGAAATGGTTTGGGCTGAGGTATCAACTAGGGCCCGACCGATATGCTTTTGTTGGGACCGATACCGATATAAAACTTATAACATAGGGCCGATAGCTGATAAAGTGGCCAACAAATCTCCCTCACAAAAAAAAAAGAAATAAAAATGTTCTTAAGCTTAAACCCTTCATTCTCTGCCTTTTTGATGCAAACTTATTTCTCTATTACACATCAAAGAACTGTCTCAATAACTCACTAGGGGTTCCAAGTAATGCAAATAAGATTTATTTAGCAGATCTCAAAAACAACAGAACACACAAACTCAGTCACAGCATAAATCTAACACTCAAGTTTTTTCTTGTAAACTGTGGTTTCCACAAATACATTTTAACTTAAAGGAATATTCCACCGCTCAGTAAAATTGTGTCTTGTTAAGACTCCCCAGAGTTAGACAAGTCAGAAAAAGGCATTTTATAACCAGGCCCGGATGTAGGCATGGGCAAGGAGGGGCAATGCCCCCCTAAAAATAGTGACTGCCCCCCCAAATGCGATGAGATGTAGAAATCCCAAATTTGAAAAGATCTGACAAAAAACAAGTGGTGCTCGCTGCAGAACCACAAAGGTGGAGCTGCACCAGAAGGTGGAGCTGCACCAGGGTCAGCCCCGCCCATTCCAGAGTCAGCCCCGTCCATTCCATCAGAGTCAGTACAATTCCTTCCAGTTGTCAGACTCGATAGCATTCTGGAACCAAAGAGGGTTTTATAGCTAAAAAATACAAGATTGAGGACGGAGGTGAGAAGTTAACTGAACAGTTTTTGTAAAGGTTCCATATAATTAAAAATCTAACTTTTGGAACTTTTTATCATGTTATATTGTCATTTCCTCATAAGAAACACGCCAAAGCCATTTTTGGCCTCATTCATGCATTTTCCTCCCATCTCAGCTTCAATTTGGTCTCCTCCCCTGAAGTGGGTCTGGTCTTGGTTCTCAAATCTGGATATTCTGTGAATTTTCTGACAAATTATTTCTGAAATGACTTCTACTGAGACACCGCCAATAAACCATACATCCCCATCTCCAAAGACACACTGGATAGGACAATTACATGTAACGCCACTTCATTCATATTAGATGGGGTTGGGTTGAGGCTATGGAGGCAGGTTTGCATGTAGTTTTGCGCAGGTTCGACTCCCAGTGGCAGAAATCTTAGGTAGATTACAACTCCTTTTCTTAATTTCTAGCTACACTTGCCAGTACTGTTTACAACAATTTACTGGTATACCGTTTACAATATAATGACTAATGTGTTTATTTATTTATTCGTTTATTTAGCCATTGTGAGTCCATTTGTGAGCAGAGTTTCAACTAAAATGCTGTTTAGGAACGACCAAATTCAAAGAACTTTTAGAGATATAAATATTTTGCTGAAAATAAACATTACAACTAAAATATAAACGAATTCAATGTTTCAGCTGGCTAAATAGATTGATGCCGACCTCACCGAGAATCGAACTAGCATCTGCTGAGGGGGAAGCAAAATTTACTTCAGATGATCTTACCACTGGACTACCAGAGCACATATGACAATCACCCATGCTGTTGCACCACATTATTGTTAGAGCGGCTGTGGGCAGATATCTGCTAAAAGAAATCGTTTCATTTCAAGATGTATTCAGGCTTTGTCATGTAGCAAGTTATATTTATCTTGTTTAATTGGAGCATAGAACATAGCATTAACATTTGTAAAGTAGTAACAGCCATAATTCATGTGGGTCAGGTTAGTTTGCGATGAAGTTGGAAAACAAAAACGGAAGTCAGTGGGCTAGGCTGAGTTTGCGTGAATGGGCGGGGCTGACCCTGGTGCAGCTCCACCTTATGGTGCAGCTCCGCCTTTGTGGTTCTGCAGCGAGCACCCTCTCACAAAAAAGGGCCAGAGTTCTCTCTCTCTCTCTCTCTCTCTCTCTCTCTCTCTCTCTCTCTCTCTCTCTCTCTCTCTCTCTCTCTCTCTCTCTCTCTCTCTCTCTCTCTCTCTCTCTCTCTCTCTCTCTCTCTCTCTCTCTCTCTCTCTCTCTCTGTCATTCAAAGTAGTTGCTGATTGGTAGATGCATAGGGAAGGTGTGGCCAGCCACTGCACTTCGTTCTCTGTGTCTCAGTCGCTTCACACCAGTGTTGCCAGATGTACGATAATTATCTTATTTGTACCATAATTTTGGGCTCTGTACGATCAATAGTTTCAAAAATCCTCAAATGTACGATAATTTCACATTGCATCTAGTAACACCGTCTTTTGCTGTGGCTTTCCCAAGTCCATTATATAATTTTAAACTGTTCTGAAGTCAGATTTCACGTCAGTGCTTACAGGTTTATGCTATTGTGTCTATTACAAAAACTGACTCTGGGTCTGTACAATAAATAGCCCAATCACATCAATAGGGCCTACTCTCGCGAGAAACTGTAAGGTTATATAATGTGGCAGTGGCCCGCCAGTTTTTGCTGTTTGCCCGCGAGCTCGCCGAGTTAAGTCTAATCTAGGAGGACAGAGCGACGAGACAATGGCTTCTAATCTTAAAAGAAAAGCCAGAGAAGGGACGGATGAAGGTAAAGCAAAGCAACACCGGACACAAGTTTATCATCCTGCGTGGGAGTTGGACCCTATTTTCAAAGGATGGCTTGCACCTGTTACGGGGAACGAAACCAAGGCTTTCTGTCATTGCTGCAACATCCAGATGGTATCAGAAATCACCGTTCTCAAGAATCACGCAAAGGGAGCTAAACACAAAGAACGGGTCAAATGCATTGCGCCAAACCAGAAATCTATACTTAAATGTCTCCTACAAACTAATGAAAAAGAGAAGTTTGAAAATGATGTGAAAAATGCTGAAATCAAGCTATGTGGCTTTTTAGCCGAGCACAACATTGCAATGAGAAGCAGAGACCACTTAGTACAGGTGATTAAAGGCATTCTGCTGCGACAGACAGTGAATCAGCTGAGGAGATCGAGATCAGCAACTAGGTGAGTAGACTTCTTTGTCATTTATTGGGTCAGTTTTTCCACTGCTGTGATGTTTTGTCGCGTGCGTTTAACCTATGTAGAATTGAAATAAATAGGACTGTGCAAATGTGCATATTGTGTCAATGCGTGGAGGTCGGAGTGGTGCCGACACACTGCACATTTATAGGCATTATATTACTGGTTTTAAAGATGTTTATTTAAAATGGGCAATATAAAACACCTTCTTTGTTATATCATATTGGAGTGAGAAGTCGTTTATAGAACGTTATTATCAAATGTATGATGTACGATAATTTGTACTGAAAAACGATAATTTAGGCCTTTCTGTACGGTATTGTGGGATTTTGGATCTGGCAACACTGCTTCACACGCTCCCAGCAGACAGTCAGCAGCAGAACACAGAGACGCACCGTTGTTATCTGAGCTCAGCCACTGGTTGAAGTTTTCTTCTTCTGTCGGTCACTGGAATTATTTGGTACTCTTTCTCAAGGTTTTAGTTTGCCTCGTTCTCTTCTTTAATTTGTTTTTGAAGTGAGCCGAGTCGACATGTGCAGGTTCCTGGTTTCTAAACCTAGCTTCAGTGCTAAAGCACTAGCGGCAGAAGCCGGCTCATCGGCTGCTGCTGCTCAGCTCGCCACAACCGGTTGCACAAGCACCGCAGCCCCTCCTGCTGTCCCCGTCGCTACCAACCCAGCCGTCGCTGTGGGTGACACAGGCCTGAACAGTAGCGCACCGTCCCAACCCACCGCTCTTGTTTTCCCCAAGCGCCATTTTGGGAAGAACATGCGCTCATTTTGCCCTGCCTGGCATCGTAGGAGACCATGGCTGGAATATTCAGTAAAGCTGGATGCATGCTTTTGTTTCCCATGTTGCAAATTTGGGGGCATCAAGTCAATGCCACATAAAAAATCAAAAAGCCTGGTCTGAAATGTCCCAAAGAGTGGCCACAGGGGAAACAATAGGTAATTTAAGTCCCACACAAATCCAGAAAAACAGATACTATGTAAAAACTATTGGAGAAGTAGTTCAATTCCCAGCAGTAAATGAACTGCCACTTCGTGGCAGTGAGGAAAGCTCCAGTGGTGATGATTTCTCTGCAGGACTGTTCTTAAAAATGGTCGACTACACACTGGCCAAAGACTCCAAATTTAACTAAATAAACAAACACATCCCAGAAAATGCAAAATACACCTCTCACAACATACAAAATGAAATTATTGAAACACTGACAAAAATGGTATTAAAGAAGATCAAATATAATTGTGACAGCAGATTATGCTGGGTTTTGCATTAAAAGTGATGGAACTAGGGACAGATGCAATGTGGAGAATCAGTCAGTCATGGTTAGATTTGTCTGTAATGGCATTCCAGAGGAACACCTGATTGGTCTGCTTGACCTCAGTCAGTTAAATGCTGATTTTATTACCACCCAAATTCTTGAGCATCTCTCTGACTCAGGCTATGGTGCAGATGAAATGATCAGTCAGTCAGTGCTATGATGGAGCTTTTGTCATGAGTGGGGTCAGGGGTGGGGTTCAGAATGGTGTCAAACGTTGAGCAACAGTGTGAGGCTTTCTGACCGCCACACTTCAGCTGCAGCCGAGGAGGGAGAGGTGTCGGTAACACACTTACAAACACGATGATGATTGGCCGGGTGGGCGGAGACCCTCAGTGTCTCAGTCACTGCACGCTGTAGACACAACAGAGCAGTGATGGGAATAACGCTGTTTAAAATAACCGTGTTACTAAAAAAACATTTTTTTTTCAGTAACGAGCAAACTAATTAATTACAGTCTTCTTTTATCAAAACGTTGTTTCTGTTACTGATAAGGAAATGCGTGCGTTAAGCAGTGCGGTGTGTTGAAGCTGTCATCAGCTGATCAGGAGCTAAAGAGGCAGATGTTTTCATCCAAGAGCATCACGGCCCGTGAAGAACGAGGAAGACGTGATGAATATCTACGGCTGCAGGTGTGGATCTGCAGCCGTGCCCTTCCTAGTGTGACAGCGGGACATGCCGAAGGTCCACTCACCTGTTCACCGCTCAGACGTCCTGATGTCCTACCTTCCTAGATCATCCAGCTGTAACCTGTTTCTGATCATGTCTTTAGTCCCGCTGTAACACTGATGCATCAGTCTCAGACGTCATGGACGCTCAGGTGTTATTAGAACTACCTGTGTGTGTTTACCACCCAGCTTCAGCTCTTCTGTGGTTGGGTCTGACCCAAGTTAGTAAATGTAAGTCCTCCATCAGATTTGTGCCTTTTCTAGTGTCATTTTAAAGGATTGTATTTATTTATTTAACCATTACTAGATTACCAGCAACAGAAATGCAACTAAAAACACACAATTATGTGAAGCTGGAAAAATTAAAATGTTGTGCAAAATTACATTCATTTCAGTAATTTAACCAGTGGTGGGCAGTCAGGGCCAGCAAAGCCTTCTCTGCTGGCCTAAACATACTCAAAAGCGTAAATGTATTTTTTTTCCTTTGGTAATTATTTTTAAATAAAAAAAAATGTTTACTGGTCTATTTTCTTTATATCCTATTATACCCACTTGGCTGTGCTGCTTCCAGTGTTAAAATACCAAGGCTGGGTGTTATCCAATCAGATTTAAGCTAGCTTGTGTTTTCAGGCAGATTAAGTCTGCTCTAGGCCTTCAGAATCAATCGAGAAGCCCACTGTCCGCTGTAAGTGAACAGAGACGATCTAGTTGCGATAGCCAATCAGCTCACGAGTCAGCTTGGCCCGGGCCAGCTAGCTGGCCTCACGCAAAAGTTGACATGAACGCCTCCTGTGATTGGATAAGCAGTAGTTAGAACTTTTATAGCGGCATGAAGCAAAATATCAAAACTAAACACAGAGATTTGTATCTATAGGCAGCTATCGGTGTGTTTTTGAACACATGATGGCTGAAAGAGGAGAAGGGACGGACTTGGTTGCAGATTAACTTGCCACACCATTTTCAAGACGGACCTTTCAAGAAAAAATGGATCTTGTGAGAACAGGTCGTCTGACTCCAATGCTAGCTGGCTTGTCCCAGCAGGGGAAAGGATTTGTTCGTCATTTTCAGGCAAGCAACTAAGAACGGTACCCACGGCTAACAGCTTCAGAGAACCGCTGCAGGTTATTCTGCTGGGAACACCTGTTGCTCGCATCAGATGGATTTGGTAGCATTAAAGCGCGTTAAAACGTACGCCAGAAACACGACCGGGCAGACACGGCTTTCAGCCTCCATGTCCGTAGAAAAGGATCCACTCATGGACCTGAAGCGCACAGATAAACTGTACAGAGCCACTGAGGTTTTCCTGAGGAAAGAAAGAAGGATGGATTTTATTTTCTAATGAGCAGGAGAGGAGGAGATCCATGCTGGACATTTATGTTGGTGAGTAGAAACATTTTATTAGTATTTTTTTAATGTTTGTCATTTTATTTTGTTAATAATCAATAAATGGTAACGAAATAAAATGGCAAAATGAAATAATTCTATGTGTTCTGTTTCTATGCAATTTATATTGTGAATGACGTGGTGTGTGCAGCTGCGCCAACATGTTCAATTGTTTCGCGGTACAATTTTCTCCAAAACAAATGCAAATAATGTGTTTGCTTTACTTATTTATTTTATTGTCTCATCTCGTAAACCCGTCTTTCATTTCTGAGATTTGACGGTTTCCGTGGTCAGCTTCCTACTCTCAACTGGGAATGCGAGTTTGATTTTAAAGACTCTGGAAATTATGTGTCTTGACCAGCCACTGGTGTGTGTGTGTGTGTGTGTGTGAGAGAGAGAGGTTTCTCCAGCTGTGATGTCCTATTGATGGTATTTTAAGGTGTATTAAATTAGATTGGACTGAATAGGAAATCACTGAAGGCCCAGGGGTGGAACGCACCGCCCGCCACTGAATTTAACTATACTGAGAGACCATTTAAAGGCTCAGGAAATTTTACAGGTGTTTCTATTTGCAATTTTAAATTTTAGCTGATTGGGGTCTTGTTAAATATCACACTATTATCACACCCTGTCCTGTCTCCCTGTTTGGTTAAGCTTTGTGTCTCGTTAATTACTCCCACCTGCCTCTCGTTTTCCCAATCACCTTAACTCCCGGTCCTCCTGTATTTAAACCCCTTCTGTTCTGTGTCTTGTGTCGGTTCATTGTTTCTTTGTCCAGCGTGCGCTCCGATAAATCAGTCGGCGGTCGGCGGTCCAGAAGTCGAGGGTCCAGAAGTCGAAGGACCAGAAGCCGACTCCCCCGGACCAGAAGCCGATTCCCTCGGACCAGAAGCAGACGGTTCCGGTTCCGGTCCAGAGGCCGGTGGTCCAAAAGTCGACGGTCCAGAAGTCGGCGGACCAGAAGCCGACACCCCCGGACCAGAAGCAGACGGTTCCGGTTCCGGTCCAGAGGCCGGTGGTCCAAAAGTCGACGGTCCAGAAGTCGGCGGACCAGAAGCTGACTCCCCCGGGCCAGAAGCCGACACCCCCGGGCCAGAAGCAGACGCCCCCGGACCAGAAGCAGACGGTTCCGGTCCAGAGGCCGGCGGTCCAGAGGTCGACGGTCCGGAAATCGAAGGACCAGAGGTCGACGCCCCCGGACAAGAAGCCGGCGCCCCCGGACCAGAAGTCGATGGTGGTTGACGCCCGGTCCTGTCCTGTGGTCGACACCCCTTCCTGTTCTGAAGTCGACGCATCTTCCTGTTCTGAAGTCGACCCCTCCTCGTGTTCTGAAGTCGACACCTCCTCGTGTTCTGAAGTCGAAGTCTCCTCTGAAGCCAAAGTCTCCGAAGTTGTCTCCTCTGAAGCCGAAGTCTCCGAAGTTGTCTCCTCTGAAGCCGAAGTCTCCAAAGTCGTCTCCTCTGAAGCTGAAGTCTCCGAAGTCGTCTCCTCTGAAGCCGAAGTCTCCGAAGTCGACGTGTCTGGAGTCGTCTCCTCCGAAGTCGACGTGTCTGGAGCCGTCTCCTCTGAAGTCAACGTGTCTGGAGTCGTCTCCTCTGAAGTCGACGTGTCTGGAGTCGTCTCCTCTGAAGTCGACATGTCTGGAGTCGTCTCCTCTGAAGTTGTCTCCTCTGAAGTTGAAGTCGTCTCCTCTGAAGTCGACGTGTCTAAAGTCGTCTCCTCTGAAGTCGACGTGTCTGGAATCGTCTCCTCTGAAGTCGACGTGTCTGGAGTCGTCTCCTCTGAAGTCGTCTCGTCTGAAGTCGCCACTGAAGTCGTCTCGTCTGAAGTCGCCTTATCCATTCTAGAGGTCGGCGCTCTCTCTGGTCCGACGTCTCCACCGTCTCCGGTTCCAATGGTGGTTCTGAAGGTCGCTCCGGTCTAGCCTGCAGAGACTATGTCCCTGGCCCAGCCTGCAGAGCTCCTCTGCCGCAGACGCCGGCCTCCAAGGGCCCGTCGCCTCCTCATCTGCCACAGGCACCGGCCTCCAAGGGCCCGACGCCTCCTCGTCTGCCACAGGCGCCAGCCTCCAAGGGCCCGTCGCCTCCTCATCTGCCGCAGGCGCCGGCCTCCAAGGGCCCGTCACCTCCTCCTCTGTCCCAGGCGCAGGCCCCCGGACACTGCTGGTCCCTGCCGCCTCTCCATCAGTCCCTTGGTTCCTCTGGGGCCTCCCTCCGGGTCCCCCTCCTCCCGCCCTGCTCCTTGTTCCCGGGGGAACCCATTTTCTTGCATTATTTAATGAAAAAAGTAACGAAGTAGTTATTTTTCTTGGTAATTAGTTGCTTTTATAATCTCGTAACTCGGTAAGTAACTGAGTTACTTTTTTGACCAAGTAATCAGTAACTATAACTAATTACTTTTTAAAAGTAATGTTCCCAACACTGCTTAGAGAAAAGGAAGAAGAAAAATAAAAAGGTTACAGGTAGGTAATAAGCTGTTACAACCACCAAAAATAACAAATAAAAAGAAAACTTGTGTTTCCAGAACATACGATAATGCATATATATACTACACCCCCACTCAAAATGTTTGTTAATTAACGCCTTTACAGATTATACTACACCATCTTCAAAAGGGAATATGGAGCACCATCAGGGGATTCCATGATTGAAGACCTCCATGAACGTCTGGAGCTTTACAACAATAAACAAAGTGACACATGTGCTCAGATGGAGTCCACCACCGATGGGCAACCAATCATATATACAGATGGGCAATCTCTTCATCCTAACCGTAGAGAGTATACTTTTTTTTCACACGTCCATCACTCTCATTCACGTTTGGATTATTTTCTAGTCAGCAGCTCATTGTTAGCTGACATTTCAGATACTGAGATGCACCCCATAGTTGTCAGCGATCATGCTCCGGGTTCTTTAACTCTGGTAAACAAGAAGACAATCCCACCAAGCAAAAACTGGAGGTTTAATACATCACTGCGTAAAGATGAAGGTTTTATAGAATTTCTTAAAAAGGAGTGGGCGTTATATTTAGAACATAATGACCTGCCTGGAACATCAGCATCTATTCTCTGGGAGGCAGGAAAGGCAGTGATGAGAGGTAAAATAATCTCTTTCTCAACACATAAGAAAAAAAACTGAAAACACACTTATTCAGGAGTTAGAGGAAATCATTAAGTCTTTAGAGGCATCCACAGAAGAAGAGTTACTGAGCAAATTACGTCAAGCTAAATTAGAACTTCATGGAATTATTGACAAAAAGACACAATTTTTAGCACAAAGACTACAAATAGAAAACTTTGAACATAGTAATAAATCAGGTAAATTTTTAGCTAGCCAATTAAAAATAAATAAAGAAAAAACTACCATATCTGCTGTTAAAGACCCAACTGGGAATATAGTTTATGACCCTGAAAGAATAAACAACACCTTCAGAGACTTTTACCAAACTTTGTACTCACCACAGATAAACCCATCAGATAACGAGATCAATGAGATCCTTGACAGGATAACACTTCCTAAATTATCAGACAGCCAAGTTACAGTCCTGGACTCGCCACTAACATCAGCTGAGCTCCAACAACCCCTTAAATCCATGACTAATAGGAAAGCTCCAGGTCCAGACGGGTTTCTAGCAGAGTTCTACAAAGAATTCTGGATCATTCTGGCTCCAATATTTTTCAGAATGGTGAGGGAAATCGAAGAGAGTGGCAGATTACAGCCAAACATGAACTCAATATTAGCCTCTTGTTAAAACCAGGCAAAGACCCTGCATTTCCTACCAGCTATCGCCCAATTTCTCTTATTAATGTTGATCTCAAAATAATTTGTAAAGCCCTGGCAAAAGATTAGAGAGGGTAACCCTCTTCATAATACACCCTGACCAAACTGGTTTCATCAAGGGTAGACAGTCATCCACAAACTCGCGTAGATTACTTAATTTGATAGATTTCTCTTACAGTAGAAACATAGAAACTAGTATATTATCTCTAGATGCAGAAAAGGCTTTTGATAGAGTTAACTGGACGTTCTTATTTGTAATTTTACATAAATTTGGTTTTGGGAACTTCTTCATAAACTGGCTACAAACATTATACAGTTCAACAACTGCACGTGTCAGGACAAACGACCAAATATCAGCTAGCTTCTGTCTTCAGAGGGGGACCAAGCAGGGATGCCCACTCTTCCCCTCACTGTTTGCTATCTTTATCAAACCACTAGCAGCAGCAATTAGGCAAACAACAGGTATTAAAGGGATAAAGTGTAAGAAAATAGAACATGAGATCAGTCTTTATGCAGATGATGTTTTACTCTTTCTCCGGAATTCTCAATCCTCTCTCTCCCATTCAATAGAACTGATAAACTCTTTTTCAAAAGTTATAGATTACTCTATAAACTGGTTAAAATCCACAGTTCTACCAATTAATTTCTCTTTTATCAATGTGCTTAATACACAGTTGGGAGTCAGGGAATATCACATACCTGGGAATTAATGTCTCTCCCAAATTAGCAGCTCTAACCAAACTAAACTACATCCCACTTTTAAAGAAAGTGGAAGATGATCTTGCAAGACGGAAATCCTTACCTCATGGGGAGAGTTGCTACATTTAAAATGTTGGTCTTACCCAGAATAAATTACTTAATTTTCAATGATCCCAAACAAACCACCAGCTGACTGGTTTAGATCTCTGGACTCCTCAGTTACCAAATTCCTTTGGCAGGATAAACCTCCACGAATTAGCTTAAAAATGCTTCAGAAGACCAAAGACAAAGGAGGACTGGATCTACCCAACTTTTATTATCATTTCTTAGCCAACAGGCTGCAATATATACCAAGATGGTTGCAAGATAACCCACTAGATGAGTCCTGGTTAGATATAGAACAGACACTTTGCAATACGATAGAGCTTTCAGACTTACCATTTATTAGCTCAAACATAAGAAAACATGAAAGCTTCAAAAGTATTAGTATCAGCACCTCTCTGACAGCATGGTGGGAGTATCTAAAAATGACAGAGTCTTCACTAATACCATGCAAACACACACCTATCTGGAATAATTCTGATATTTTGCAAAATAATAAAATGATGAACCTTCTGGACTGGAAAAATAAAGGAATCCTATACCTGGAACACATCTATGAAGGATTGGACTTCATCCCATTTAATCGAAAAGTCTCCCAATTTGGATTAGATAAGAATAGCTTTTTAGAATATCACCAAATTAAATCTGTAGTCAAACAAAAATTTAAGCTCAATAAAATAGAATTACAAACACCACCAAGGGTATTACACTTCTATAATCTCAAACCCCCCAAACTACTGTCTAAAGTATATAAGACACTGTCCAAAATAGACGATAGAATAGTAATCCCTACTGAAAAATGGGAGGTGGATCTATCAGTCAGCTTTGACCAGAAATTCTGGTCCCAAACTTGTTTAAAATTTTTTTTAAATGATCAGACACTCCAATTTACAATTTATTCTGTACAAAATTCTACACAGAGTACACTATACAGGTCATCGGATGTTCAAGATGGGGTTTGTGTCGTCTGACACCTGTACACACTGCACAAACAATATTCCTGACAATTACATTCACGCACTGTGGTCCTGTCCACCTGTCCAGGAATTTTGGGGTAGAGTATGTGAAGACCTGTCAAAGTGTCTGAAATGTCATATCCCTCTTTGTCCTGTCTTGTGTGCATGGCGCTTTCTGCATTTTTTCTGGAAACTGGAAATTATTAAAAATGGACCTGGTCAGTTGGTCTCTCAACGCGATTGACAAAATTTTTTCAGCGATGAGAACGGGAGAAGGGGCTCCCGGATGCCCCTCTGGGACAGAGCCAGCTGGGTATATCATGGACTCCTGGAAACAGTGGAACCTGATATGCCTCTCTCAACTATCTGTAGAGAATTCTGAAGATGTTTGGATATTTGTCGTTTTGGTGTCGGGATTCCTGCAGTTTGGCATGAGTGGTTACCTGGCTTACCGGAATATTTACGAGCTTTCAAGGAATATTTGCTCAATCCCGGAGCTCATGGATGGAATGCATTGTGCTGTGAACGCACAAACTCATATAATTGTCGAGATGAGTCGTAAGCTTGGAACTTTGGCTGAGATTCAGGCTCTGGCACAAAAGGTGGATACCATCAAGGAGCGAGTGGACGGATCAACACGAATTGGGATGGATTAATTACGCCATTATTGGATCTAGAGGGGTTGAAGACCAACAGAAGGCTAAGGCAGAGAGGAAACTATCTCTGTCTGTCCCCAAAACAATTTTTATCTGAATCTGGTGCCCTTGGAGTTTGTGAGGCTGAAGTGATTGTAGGTGCTCAATAGAATGTTTTTGTTTATTAGCCATGGCGCAGGTGTTTTACTTTTTCATTGTGCTGCAGGTGACGTGGGGGGGGGGGGTCACCTACCTCTTATCTATCAGTTGAACGTCCAACTGGTCAGTGAGCAGTTGTTATGAAAACTTTTCTGTTGACCGTCGTTATCATCGTTATCATCATTACTGTAAACCATTTAATATAACAGAAGCCAATTCATTTATCCCAACCTATGTATTTTAACCACAAATAAAAAACAAATAAGATGATTCAGAAATGGTTGGTTGGAAGACGCATGCGTCACAGCCTAGCCCACTCACTCACAGCGGCGTTTTCAATGGAAAGAAGCCGCTACAAATGGTCCACAGAAAAGCTGCTCGATGCATCAAACAAGAAGAGGATTGTGACGAAGGACTGCGCAGAGTGACAGCTTTGTTGATCGGAGGATTACTACCGTTGGAAGGAGTTTGAAAGCGGCCGCACTCAGGCACTGGAAACGGATCAGCTGATCTGCTGTCGTTAATGGAAAGCAGCACAACGCCCCCATCTGAAGCGGTAGGACGCTGATTTACTCTGTGTATTGGTTGAACATAGGAACACAGTTTGAAAGTCACCGCTTGTCCATTGGGGGACATTATTAGGGTGTGGCGTGCGTATGCCGGAGAGCAAACGCTGGAGGAAGCTGCTGTGTATTTCGCCTCAAGACGCAGCAGACTGTGCGTATTGGTTCGCACCGAAGAACAGCTGTTTCCGTCAATCAAAGCCGTCTGAAGACGTTTGATGCTGCGTTTTGATGCATGTGATAAAGCAACAATGAGTGAAACGAAAGAAATGGAATGTGAATAGAAAGAAAAAAGATCTGCTAAACCCACGGCAAAAGCGCTCACCTGTAAAATGGAAAGTTTGCAGAAAGAACTACTATTCCATGTGAATAAAATTAAAGGGTTTTCCCGTGAAATTAAAGAATTAATGAAGAATAATGATAATGCAAAAGATGTACAAACCAACTTCGAAAGAGTGAATACACTGTATGATAACGCAAAATCAGCTCATGATTCATTTGTGTTATTAATCTCAAAAGATGAGCACAGCACTCAAGATGAATGGTTTGGACGCATAACAAAAAGTAATGCTGCTTTTGTTGAAGAGGTGAAGCAGTGGCTTCAGGAAACTGGAAGGACATTTATGAGAACCGACCATGTTCAAGAGGCCGTGCCCGTTGTCGCTGGGCCAGAATTACCTGTTCCTACAGAGATCATTTCATCAAAGGAAGCACAGGACCCACAAGATGAAATAAAACCAGAAGATAGCATTTCAAATGTGGGAAGTAAAAGAAGTAAAGGAAGTTCAGCCGGCTCGAACTACAGAGTGCCAAGTGCAACCTCTGCTCGGATGATGGCAGAAGCAGAAACAGCTGCACTGGTTGTCAAACAAAGACTGCTTAAAGATAAGCATTCCTTAGAGGAACAAGAGGCACAATTAAGGAGAAAGAGGGAGCATTTGGAGCTGGAAACAGATTTTGCTGCTAGTATGGCAAAGATGAAAGTCCTTATTGGCTCAAAAGGATCCAGCATTAAAAGTAAATCATCAATACCATCTGATGGTATGATGTCATATTTTGAAAATGCATTAAAGGAAGCAGCAAGTAACGTGTCAGACATCAGAACTGGTGCTGTTGCATATAAAAAACACGTGCACACGTTATCAGAACATAACGCTGCAGATTCACGACCACTTTTTACTACAGATAGAGTCACAACTCAATTTCAAACCCATTCTGCAGATCTCTTGACTTCCCAAGCAAACACCAGAAGTTCACCTGCAATTCGACATGTCACATCTCAACTTTCTGGTCAAGAGGGAAATTCCAACATTATATCTGTGATGAGTAAGCAAAACGAACTCACAGCTTTACTGATCCAGCAACAAGGCCTTTCTGCATTACCCAAGGAGGAGATACCAATTTTCGATGGTGATCCACTTACTGTAAGTATCAGACTTTCATCAGATCCTTTGAACACAATATTGAAAACAGGAATAAAAATCCTGGAGACCAACTTTATTATTTGGAACAACACACAAGGGGACAACCAAAAGAACTCGTTCGGAGTTGCCTGCACATGAGCCCAGAAAGAGGATTTGAAAGAGCAAAATCTTTATTTCAGCAGCATTTTGGAAACAAACACAAACTTGCTACAGCTTATATTAGCAAGGCTCTTTCTTGGGTGTCAATTAAACCGGAAGACACAAGGGCTCTTCAAGCATACATAATATTTCTTAGAGGTTGTTGTAATGCTATGGAGGATCTGAACTATATTATGGAGCTTGATATGCCAGCCAACATGCTCGCCATAATAAAAAAGTTACGCTATCGACTTAGAGATAAGTGGAGAACATTTGTCTGTGACTTTTATGAGAAACATAATCAACAAGCTAAATTCAAGGACATGATTGATTGTCTTGAAAAGCAAATAAAGATTGCATCGGATCCAGTTTTTGGGGACATCAAAGATGTGCGCACAATGAACAAAGACACAAGGAAACTGAAGTTGCAAGCTTATTCAAGATCCAAGGAAAGTTCTTTTGCAACTTCTGTGTCAGCAGCTGAAAAGGAAAATGACGAGGACAAGAAAATGAAAATTACCAAAGAGCACATGTATTGCTTGTTTTGTAAAGGAGACCACGTTCTAGAAAAGTGTCAAGAGTTTGAAAGTAAAACACATAAAGATAAAATCACCTTTCTAAAAGCAAATGGTGTCTGTTTGGGATGTCTTTGTAAAGGTCACATTAGTAAGGATTGCAGAAAGCGCTTAAACTGCAAAATCTGTGGGTTAAAACATCCTCAAATGCTACACATACCCCAAAAAAGGACAACAAACAAGGTTCAAGAAGGAACAATGGAACAAGCTGGGGAACGTGCTGTAGTCTCTATTCAGACAAGTGCTCTTACTGGGGCCAGTAGAGATAAAATCAAACTGTCAATAGTACCTGTGAGGGTAAAATCTATAAAAGGAAATGTGACAGTGAATACCTATGCATTCCTTGACCTGGGAAGTACTGCATCGTTTTGAACAGACAAGCTTATGAATAAGCTAAATCTTCAAGGAAGAAAATCCAACATTTTGTTAAGAACCATGGCACAAAAGAAGGTTGTTGAAACACATATTGTTTGAAATTTGGAAGACAATGAATTTTATGATCTTCCCACTCTTTACACCCAGAAGGCTATGCCTGTGAATAAAGAAAATATTCCAGATGACAGTGACTTAATATTTGCAGTCAATACATCTACCTGAAATCGACTCAGGAATTGATTTGCTGCTTGGCTTGAATGTGCTTAAGGTTCTTGAACCGCTAGACGTGGTCAAAAGTGTTGGAGATGGACCATATGCTGTTAAAACTGCACTTGGCTGGACAGTTAATGGACCATTGGGTGAAACCCAAACCAAAGAGGAACCCCATCTAAGCGTCAATAGGATATCCGTGAAGAAGCTTGATGAACCTCTGGCATCTGCAATTCAAAACAGATTTTCCAGAGTGTGCCAGAGACGAAAAGTAACCTTCCAAGGAAGATCAGGAATTTCTGGACAAAGTTTCTAATAGTGTCAAGTTGCAAAATGGACATTATTACATCGGACTCCTATTTAATGACTCAAGAATCTGCATGCCCGATAATAGAGCTGTGGCAGAACAATGTCTTCAAAACCTGAAAAGAAAGTCTATAAGGAACTCATCTTTTCTTCAAGACTACAATAACTTCATGTCAGACATAATCTCCAAAGGTTACGCAGAAAAAGTAACAGAAGACAATCTGGAACACAGCAGGGGCAAAAAATGGTACCTGCCTCACCATGGTGTACTCCATCTGCAAAAGAAAGAACTCAGAGTGGTGTTTGACTGTGGGGCCAAGTACAATGGAGTCTCACTGAATAGCCAGCTCTTACAGGGGCCCGACTTAACCAGATCGGAGTTCTGACAAGATTTCGTAAAGAACCTGTCATTATTGCTGCAGAGATTAAATCAATGTTCTATCGGGTAAAGGTACCAGAGGAGGACAGAGACTTGTTAAGATTCTTGTGGTGGCCTGCAGGAGATTATACTCAAAACATGGTCGAGTACAGAATGACAGTACACGTTTTTGGAGCAACATCATCTCCCAGTTGTGCAAATTTTGCACAAAGAAAATGTGCTGAAGATCATGGAGCACGATTCAGCCTTCAAGCAGTGAACACAATCAAACAATTTTTATGTTGATGACTGCCTGGTCTCTGCAGCTTCTGACGAGGAAGCAAAAGCTCTCTATCATGAACTCAGTGCACTATGCTTGAAAGGAGGCTTTCAGCTGAATAAGTGGATAAGCAACAGCCGGGATGTATTGGTTACAATACCTGAAGCTTACAGAGCAAAATAAATAAAAGTTTTGGACTTAACCAATGACAATCTTCCAGTAGAAAGAGTTTTGGGTGTTCAATGGTGTGTTGAATCTGATGTTTTCAAGTTCAAAATCATTTTGAAAGCTAGACCATTAACACGACGTGGAATTCTTTCTGCAGTAAGCTCCGTTTACGACCCCCTTGGACTATTGGCACCTGTGATATTGATTGCCAAAAGATCTTACAAAATTTGTGTCAAAGAAAGATTGGACGGGACGAAGCATTACCTGAAACAGTCATGCAGGAATGGACTGCTTGGCTGCAAGATCTCCAGAGGTTGGATGATTTTCAAGCTAATCGCCGTTTTAAACCAAACCGTTTTGGAACACTGAAGTCCGCTCAGCTACATCATTTTGCGGATGCATCCAAGGACTGCTATGGAACAGTAACATATTTGCTTGTTAAAGATGATCAAAACCAAACCCACAGTGTATTCATCATGGGAAAATCGCGTGTGGCTCAGTTGAAACTGATTACAATTCCATGAATGGAACTGACTGCTGCTACTGTAGCAAGCATGTGGATGTGATGTGGAAAAAGGAGCTTCAAATGGAACTAACGGATTCAGTATTTTGGACTGATAGCATCTCGGTGCTAAAATAAACAATAAAACAACACGATTCCGCACCTTTGTTGCCAACAGAGTTTCCAAAATTACCAGGGTTTCAAATGCTCAGCAATGGAGACACATCAAAACAAAAAGCAACCCAGCTGATTTGGCTTCTCGAGGTATGATCGTTATATTGTTACGAAAGACTCAAAGGACATGGTTGTCTGGACCTTCGTTTCTCCTGTTACCACAAGAGGAATGGCCTCATAACCCCGGTGAAGTTGAAGAGATCTCATCACATGATGCAGAAATAAAGACAACTGTGAACGCTGTTCAAGCATCAACAGAAATGGAAGCAGTAGCATGGATCCTAAGAGTTAAAGAACTGCTTTTATACAACAGTAGAAGAAGAATGCAAACCTAGAACAGTTCTGAACAAAAACATGATGGTCAAGCAAACAATGAAAGGCTTATGCTCACAAACAATCTGACAGTTCAAGAACTGGACAATGCTGAAACCGCCATAATCTCCTTTTGTCAAAGGAAAGATTTTGGAGACGAAATTTCCTGTTTAACAAAAGAAAACAATGTTAAAGCAACCAGTCATATCTGCAAACTCAATCCAATTTTGAAAGAAGGTGTATTGAGAGTTGGCGGGCAACTACACAGAGCATCCATGCCAGATGAGATGAAACATCCTGTGATTCCGGCCAAAGACTCTCACATTGCAAATCTAAACCTACAACATATCCATAAAGAAGTGGGTCATGGAGGCCGCAATCATATGCTCGCCAAAGTGCACAAAAGTACTGGATTCCAGGCGTTACAGTACCAATCAGAAGAATTGTAGCTAAATGTGTTGTGTGTCGACGCATACATGCTTCACCAGGACATCAGCAGATGGCAGATTTGCCCTTACATAGGGTAACACCTGATAAACCACCTTTCACCTATGTTGGGGTTGATTATTTCTGACCTTTTCCAGTAAAGCGGGGAGGAACCATTGTAAAGTGCTATGGTGTGGTATTCACATGTTTGGCATCAAGAGCTATTCACATAGGGATGGCATCATCACCGGATACAGATTCATCTATCAATGCCCTTTGCCGCTTTATCGCCAGACGAGGTCAAGGGAAAGAACTAACCCCCAAATTCCACTACCTCCGCTCCGCTGTGCTCCGCTCCGACACGAACGCCGGAGCAAAATCGGTCCCGTTGTAGTCAATCAGAGCAATTCCACTACTGCGGCCGTGCTCCGGCAGTGCGGCGCCCTCTGTTCCGGCGTCCAGCAAAAATAGAATCGATCCTATTTTCGCCGGACGCCAGAGCACCTCCGCAGTAAATGGACAGAAATCACAACCGTCCAACAGGAAAAGGAGTGGGCACAACTTCTGTTTTTCACAATACATCGATAAACAAAAGGCGTTTTTTGTTTCATATGCACAGGTTTAACAACTTTTAACAACTATCAGTGGCGGCTGAAGTTTAAATACACAAAAGTAAGCCATAAATACAGTTTCTACTATCAAAGTAGTCACACTTTGTTGATCCAAACACTGCTGATCTCTCAACACAAATGATAGGCAGATTAAACAGTTCATTTCGATGCTTCTCCCACACAACGGGTGTTTGGATCTAACTTCCGCGTTTATTGCTCGGACTGTATCGCAAGATCTCGAAAATCCCACGCATGCTTGTTTGCCCCCCTCAGGTCTCCGCACCGGAGCGGAGCCGTTGTAGAGCGGGTACCAGTAAAAATTGAGTTCGGAAGCGAGCGGCTGCGGAGGGCGGGGGCGGACCGGAGCGGAGCGGAATTTGGGGGTGAGATCTGACAATGGCACCAATTTTGTTGGAGCCTATCGTGAGCTAAAGGAAATGAAACAAGGATGGAATCAAAGTTGTATACACAATATGCTTCTCCAAAAGAACATAAAATGGACTTTTCATCCACCAACTGGTTCTCATCATGGTGGCGTATGGGAGAGACTCATACGGTCTGTAAGAAAGAGTTCTCAACTCCGTCTTAAACTTACAAAATCTTGATGAAGAGAGTCTCAGAACAGTTCTCTGTGAAGCAGAAGCTGTTTTAAATGATCGACCCATTACAAAGGCTTCTACAGATCCGAATGACCTTGAAGCATTGACCCCTAACCATCTGCTACTTCTGAAAACGATACCATCACTTCCATCAGGATGCTTTCACAAGGAAGACCTGTATTTACGTCGAAGATGGAAACAAGACCAATATATGTCAGATCTATTCTGGAAGCGATGGATCAAAGAGTATCTGCCACAACTACAATAAAGACAGAAGTGGTTCAACCCACAACATAACTTTATGCCTGGAGACATCGTGATCATCGTTGATGAGTCATCACCACGGAATTCCTGGCTAGCTGGAAAAATTCAAGATCTATGTCTATCTATCGAAGACAAAAAAGGATTTGTTCATCATCTTCGGATCGAGACGAAGACTGGATTCCTAAATAGGCCTATCACCAAAGTCTGTCTTTTGCAGGAGACTGAGAACATTTAGGAACTTGGACTGACTTTTCATCTTAAAGTTTTGTTTTCTTTTTCTTCGTGGGATATTGGCTTCATAGATTTACCAGGAAGTTATCGGTAATCGTATTGATGAATGTAAGACCAAATGTAATAATTTTGTTTGAAATTTAGAACCAACGTAACTTGAGATACTTGAGTTTTGTAATTATTACTTGAAGTATAATAATTAGGGGCCGGTATTGTAGGCACCAAATTGAATGTTTTTGTTTATTAGCCATGGCGCAGGTGTTTTAAATTTTCACCGTGCTGCAGGTGACGGCAGGGGAGGCGTGGTTGCCTACCTCTTATCTATCAGTTGAACGTTCAACTGGTCAGTGAGCGGTTGTCATGAAAACTTTTCTGTTGACCGTCGTTATCGTCGTTACTTTAAACCAGGGATTCCCAAAGTGTGGTGCGCGCAACCCCAGGGGTGCGCGAGCTGCCGCTAGGGGGTGCGCGAGGTGAAAAGTGTAATGGCTGCGGAGCTCAGAGAAGTCTGTCATATGTCACCATTAGCGTAGCCAGAAACTCATTTGTGGGTGGGCCTAAGAAAAAGTAAGTGGGCACAATAAATGTAATTGAAAACAAGTATATTTTTGCGTGTGTCCTCCGCATGTGCCCTAGCTTCATAATAACAATGCGCCGAGCTTCAGCACTCTGGCCTGCGCACGCCGATATGTTCCGTATTTGATCATTTTTAACGATGTTGGAGAAATCTGAAGGTGGCGAGTCATTCTGGCAGATTGTAATTAACACCCTGTCTCATGCAGGTGTTCTGACATTGTAAACCTCACACACAGAACATTGTGGATGCAACTAAATAAATCAAGAAATTATTCCCATTCAGGCTATTGACAGCGCGCTGAAGATCTGAAGTTCAAAGTGCGTCTGTCAGAGGTCAGACCCGTTCCAGCGGAACCACGGCTCACGGGTGCACAAGTGAGCACATCTGGGCTGGGCAGAAGTCATTTTACAACGTTGGTTTAAATAGCGCCAATAACGAGACGCGGTGACTGGAGAGGCTCATGGAGCTGTGCCGCACGCGCGCGCACACACACACACACACACACACACACACACACACACACACACACACACACACACCCAGAGTCAATAAGCGCGCACGCTGCGCAAACTCCGGCTCGCTGTCACACTGAAAGCAGAAATGAGTGCTGCCTCCTCTGTGATAAAAACTTTTAAGAGGTTTTATAACAATATTTTTCATTCAAGGTCAAATTAAGATATTAGCTTCTATTTTGGGATGACGTATTAAAGTCGGGTCCGCTCCAGCCAGTGACTCCGAACATGACAACAAAGCCTGTTACTGCAGCATTTGTTATTCCAGTCCGCGTGGCAGCGGATCGCAGATTCAGCCACACCATAAAACAGCAATAAGTCTGTCTGAGGCAAAAGTGAACCTCATGTCTATATCTTTTCCATCTTTTCCCTATAGACATTTGATTATGCACAAGTAGGTGATCAGCTCAGGTTTACGCAGAGCAGAAGGAAGGAGAGCGCTCGGGCCACACAGGTTAAACGTTCCTACTTTAAGAAAACCGTTAAATTGCATTGTTTATGTGCTACCTGGGCACTCTAAATATTTATTTAAAATGAAATCAAAGGAAATTGTAATCGTATCGAATGCTTATTAATTACTATTTAAAAAATGAAAGTGATGGGGAATTTTTTTAACCCTGTCTGTTTAGCTTGACATCTGAGATATATATATATATATATATATATATATATATATATATATATATATATAGAGAGAGAGAGAGAGAGAGAGAGAGAGAGAGAGAGAGAGAGAGAGAGAGAGAGAGAGAGAGAGAGGTGGGGGCGGGGGGGGGGCGTCGACATGGTCGGGACATAGAAGGGGGTGCGCGGCTAAATAAGTTTGGGAACCACTGGCTTAGTCAATCACCTGACCTGAATGGCATTACATTAATCTCCGAGAACAAAGTAAGGAACCTTGGTGTTATCTTTGACCAGGACATGCCATTCAAATCCCAAGTTAAACAGGTTGTAGGATTTCCTTTTTCCACCTTTGGAATATTGCTAAGATTAGAAGCATCCTTTCCAGGAGTGATGTTGAAAAATTAGTTCATGCATTTATTACATCAAGACTGGATTACTGTAATTCATTACTCTCAGGAAGTCCACAGAATGTAGTTAAAAGTCTTCAGCTTGTCCAAAAAGCTGCAGCTAGAGTTCTGATGAGAATTAAAAAGAGAGATCATATCTCTCCTGTCTTAGCTTCCCTACGGTAGCTACCAGTTAAATTCAGAATAGATTTTAAGATCCTCCTCCTCACATATAAAGCTCTTAATAATCAAGCTCCATCATACATCAGTGATCTGATTGTTCCATACGTTCCTAACCGAGCACTTCGCTCTCAGACTGCAGGTCTACTGGTGGTTCCCAGAATATCTAAAATTAGGATGGGAGGCAGATCTTTTAGTTATTAGGCTTCTCTCCTGTGGAACCAGCTCCCAGCTTTAGTCCGTGAGGCAGACACCTTGTCTACTTTTAAGAATAGGCTTAAAACATTTTTATTTGATAGGGCCTATGGTTAAAATCTGATGTTAGCCTGGATCTGGACAAGTGGGGGAGTAGAGGGAGGTGGAGTGTACAGTCGGTAAAGATGGCTCTCCCTTGCCCTGCCTCCAACATGCCTCCATCTAAATAGGATAGGTTATCCAGAGTTATCTCTGTAGTTATGCTGCTATAGGCTTAGACTGCTGGAGGATACACTGACCACTTTCCATACTCTACTGCTTTCTTCTACAATCTGCTCTTTAACTGTATTATTTTCTGCAATTTCAGCTGTTAACTTCATTTTCTCTCTAAGTGTTTTTCTCCCCAGAAGAAGCTACAATGATGCTCTGCTGAGCTGTGGTGGCCTCATGGAGGGGGCCATCGTCTAGCACACTGCTGCTAACCACTTAAACATTCTCCCTCTCCTGATAATAACTTTTTGCTTTCCTTGACTTTTGATGTGCTACTACTAGTTTATCCGTTTAATTATAGATCCACTAGGATAAATACAATAAAGTTTATCTTTCACCAAATAGAATATTTACTAAGACATCACAATATAACTATAGACACATTCCTTGGTGTGTGTGTGTGTGCGTGTGTGCGTGTGTGCGTGTGTGTGTGTGTGTGTGTGTGTGTGTGTGTGTGTGTGTGTGTGTGTTCTCGATCCCCAGTGAGTCGTGGAGGATGGCTGCTTATACTGAGCCAGGATTCTCTGGAGGTTTCTTCCTGTTAAAAGGGAGTTTTCCTCTCCACTGTCGCTATATGCTTGCTTAGTATGAGGATTGCTGTAAAGTCACTGTGACTTGGTGCAATTTGCTGGGTTCCTTATATAGGAAACATTTTTTCTGATTGGCTTAATGAACTGACCTGAATTGGAATGTTTATTATGTGAAGTGCCTTGAGACGACTCTTGTCATGATTTGGCGCTATATAAATAAAATTGAATTGAATTGAGAAAGCAATCCACCGGAGCCATGTGATGGTTCCTGTGAGCAGGAGGTTCAAATAGAAACATTCAAGATATCTGATGTTTTTCAGCCTCTTATACACCTTTGTTAGATTTAAATAAATGCCAACGGATTTGTAATAAACTCACCATGCACAAAGTTTTGAGGAAAGATTAATGGACACTAATGGGGACACAATAAAAATAAATAAATGTCCATTTGAAATGTCCAGAAATAATGTCCTCGATCTGATATACAAAAGTGTATTAGTAAAGCTGCACTTGACCATTAAACTATATAAATTCTAACATGTATCCAGTATCACTCCATATCTAATGTTTAAATACATGTTATCATTGTATAACATCAAGCATCAACCTACACTGGATTCCTCACCCTCAGCTACAACCATAACCACATTGACTTAAGCACATCTATACATTAGACTATACAGTAGCTATTTAGCATAACTCAGTGGATTATTCAAGTTAAAACCATGATCGACATATGTTAAAACTAACCAAAACCATTTTGTATCTTGTTAGCTTAAATGTCATTCTGTCAGTTAACAATTAGCATCAGCTCTGCTAGTAGGCATGGGCGGCATATAACCCGCCTTTTTGGATATAACAGAAGCAGGAGACAAAAGCGTTTAACCCTCTCAGGCTCAAAATAAGTTCTGATAAAAGGACGAACAACTAAGTCCTTCAGGGGTATTCTGAGTTAAAAAAATGCTCGTGAAACACGTATGTGGAGTAACCAGGTAGGTTTTAACTGTTGCAAATCTGCAACGCACTTTGCACCACACCCACATTGTAACAACGTAAAACTGCATCTTCCATGATTTTTATTTATACAATGGAAATATAAAAATAAAAAAAATAATGGGGGATCCACTTGAAGCTTTTTTAAAACCCTTTAGATTAGTGTAAAGGGTTAGAGACAATAAAAAAGGTTAAAATGGATCCCTCGATATCGGAACTTTATTAAATAAAAGTATAAGTACACAAAGAAACAAATTGTATACAAATTTTAACAAAGAACATATACTCAAATAATTTGTAGGTATTGCAAATATTCACATTTTTAAAGACTTCTTGTTTAACGATCCACTAATCAATTTTATGTAAGATAGGGCGTTATAGTGTTAGAAATTTGGTTTTTGGTTATGATGCTTGCATTTGTGGAAATAGAATTTTGCTAGAATATTTAACAAATTTAGAATAAAGTATACTTCTTATCTGTGCATGTGAAATAACAAAAATATGATATTTTCCCATTTTAAAGTGAAGTCTTTGTGAAAAATAAGAAATAAATAATAAATCTTAATCTAGATAAATAAGTCCATAAAGTTGTAGGATGTGAACAGATCCAAAAGAGGTGCTGAAAGTCTCAGGGTGGCCTCCACAAAAACAGTTTACATCAATGCCCCTCTTGAACTTTGTCATACAGTGATTTGCTGGACAACATTTATGAAGCGTTTTGAATTAGACTTCTTTGACCTTATTAATTACAAAATACTTGTTAGGAATGGTCCATATACTCTTTTCCAAATATCAGTGACAAAGGAGTAAAATCGTGTTTGTATATCGGGGACCAGGCTAATATAACTTGTTTGTGATATATTGAAAGTTTTTCTGGAAGCTTCACTACATTTTAGTCACAGCCCAGGATCAAATTTAAACCACCAAACCTAGAGAAAACGTAGTGAGGAATAAAATTTCAAATGGAGATAGAATTTTTAAGCAAATTAAATTTGAATGTGTTGTTTAATGAAATGAAATCCAAAATATTGAGTCTACCATTTTTATAGTCATTCATCCCACTATTTCTAATGTATTGTGTTCAGTTTTCCCATTATAAGTTGAAGAGCATTTGGTCAATATCCCCCAAAGTTCTGCTGTCCACATGAAGAGAAATGGCAGCAAAAGTCATTTGAGATAGACCTTCTGCTTTTCAGAGCAACAGTCATCCTCTTAACCCTCCCACTGCCCTAATGGGTGTGACCCCACGAGGAAAGTTGACCAATAAGCAGGGTTGATGGTTTTTTCCCTTGGGTCCATGTGGCAGGGGTGAGGAGTGAGCACCACCTCACCCCTGCCACGTGGACCTCAAGGGATAAACCATCAATCCTGCTCAGTGGTCAACTTTCCTCACAGGGTCACCCATAAAGACAGTGGGAGGGTGAAACCTAAATTTCATTGATTTAACTTGAATTCCTGTTTTTTTTATATAATTGGAGGAAAATTAGCAGTTATTCTGCTTTATCTTTACAGATAATCAGGCCCAAATAGGTTACTTTGTGTTGAACCGCTATATTACAAACACTTTGATCATTGAATTTTTTGAAAATACCTGACATTTGTTTAAGTTTAAGATCAATCCAGAATCTTTTGAGAAGTCATCTATGATTTTTAGGGTAACTGGCACCTGACTGGTATTTTTTTTTTTTTTAGAAAAATTGTAGCATCATCTGCCAGCTGGCTGATGACAAACTGTCTCCCATCAGTAGGAGTAAAGTGGTACACCCAGCTAGGATGTCTGCCCTCCAGTGATGAAAAGCTGCAACTACAGTGGTTCTGGTCTAGCCACCATAGACATTCAATGTATACGATTCTTTGCTAGCCACGCTCCACTGGAACCTCAGCAGGCCCAACAATCCAACGTAATTCCAATCACAGCGCTTTATCGGTTTGGTGGGTGGGTGTTTCCGCAAGAGAGCAAAACAACAAAGATGGCAATGACTCGTTTGAAACAGCTTTGGCGTCAACTCTGGAGTATTTAGACTTGGACTTTTCTTTGAGTCAAGAGCAGATAAAGATAATAAAGTCTTTTATTTAGAAAAAGAATGCATTTACTTCGTCAACAGTTTATGGTGTACAGTCCCATTGACTGACATCCATAGTGATACGTGTGTCACATTGTTCATTGTTTGAAAGACAACCGTAGACTCCACCCCATAATGAGATCTGTTTATGGTTGACTTTACGTTGTTTTAATAAGTGGAGTATTCAGTAATTATTTTTCATTTAGCATTGTTAATGAACCAGGAGCATAAACGGTCATTTTTGTTCTTTACTGTTCAATCATTCACTGTCAGTAATCAGCATAAATAAATCTAATGAGATAAATCACAACTCACTTGATAAACAAAGATTAACTGCAATGATTTCCAAACATTTTTTATTTCATAATCTCTCAGTATTCTCAACAATAAAAGCTGTAGGGGAATTATAACTTGCAAAAGAACATAATATTGAATTTTATTAAGAAAACAAAGCAACTCTTATTTATGCAACAAAAGGAATCACTGATACGCTCATAGGGTTGTTTCTCATTCCCTCCAATGAACCAAAAGACGACACGTTTTTAAAACCCCCCCAAAAGGTTTGCACGCCATTTTCATCGGGTCTGTTCTATCCGACAAGCGGGTTTGAGAGCAGACCGTCACTGGTCTGGGGTGGATCTGAACTCCGTCCGTTGGTGCTTGGAGAGGCAGAGAAAGGAATGATGACAGTAAGACAGTGAATGAAATATCAGCCAATGAGTAATGACAGACAGGTTAAAGGTATTTAGAAAGATCCTTCTCCACCACCTGCAAAAAAAAAAAAGATATTTTTGAAAAGGAGTTCAGATGGAAAAGAGAATAAAAATGTACCATTTACACATTGTGAAACTAGTTTTTATAAATAATCAACTAAATGAATGTCCCTTTGTGATGAATCCCAATAAACATTAGCAATTTCTAGGCATTTGTTACAGCTCAGATCTATTCACTTAAGAAAGATAAGGATGTTTTGTACGTACTTCTGGATCATCGAGGGGTCCGTATCTTTTCACCACCTGCCCCTCTCTGTTGATCAAAAACTAGAGACAAAAAAAGCAACTTAAAGACGACAGCATAGTTTCTTTCCAGATCAGACACTTGGTCATTTTTCATACTGAAAAATGTGGACTATAGATATTGTAAAAAAAATAAATAACAATATACATTTTACCTTGGTGAAATTCCACTTGATGCTACTGCAGGATTAAAAATAAATACATCACATTAGAATATATTTCTACTCACTCATTTTATATTACAGAGTGCACAGTAATTTTTAGGATGAGATCATTTGCAGTCATAATAATAAACCTTAAACGTCATATTTGAGTCTTTTGTACGTACTCTCCGAACAAGCCTCTGCCGTTGGGCTGATCCTTCAGCCACTTCCACAGAGGATGAGCATTCTCCCCATTCACCTCGATCTTACTGAACATGTCAAACTGTGCGTTGTATGACTGGGCAAAAATCTTGATCTGTGTCTCGTTTCCCGGCTCCTAAAGACATAAACAGGAACAGAAAAGAGAAAAAAATGACTTTCAGACAGTTTCACTTTAAAGATTTAGACAGAAAAGTATGGAACTAGGATTGGGACAATATTACATGTAACTTGTACCAAGTTTTGTAACTTGTAAGTTTTGTAACTGTAATCTCGTTTTGTAGCATATAACCTTTGTTTTGTAACACGTAACTTTTGCACAAAACATGAAACTTTCATTTTGTAACTTACAGAAAAAAAATCTATGTACAAGTTTCAACTCACAACTCTGAAAACACACATCTCACTCTACAGTGAGAATGATAGAAATCCATGACACATGATTGGCCAAGGCAAAGCCTTTCATTGGTTCTTTTGGAAGCAAGCTAGAATTGGGACAAAATGTTTTGTACTTGTAGACTTGAGTTTTGTAACTGTAGACTGAGATTTGTGATTTGAAAGTTGTACACTGATTTTTTTCTGCAAGTTACAAAATAAAAGTTTCATGTTACATACCAAAATTACATGCTACAAAATGAAAGTTACGTGTTACAAAACGTGAATTACATGTTGCAAAACAAAAGTCACAATTACAAAACACGTTACAAGTTGCATGCAATATTGTCCCAATCCTAGTTCCATAGAAAAGCCCACTTAGATTAGATTTGATTCCCAAGCTAAATTAATTTCTTTTATCTTACGTTTAAAGTGACAATGTGTATTTTTTTTAAACCATGATCTCCGGGAATATCCATCGAAATGTAGTTTAAAATAAATTAAATGATGCCCAGTTGTTGAAAATATTGGCAGCTTCATAAAATACATGGGACCGGGTCTAGGTCCCTGGGTGATGCCATATTAGATGCCATGTTTTCTTCCATGGGAGCCCATGAGGACAAAAGGCATTTACTGTTACAAATCTTTTGCCAATTTTTGTTTTACACATTCACCTCTTCACTCATTTCCAGTGATGAAAGGGAATCTGCTGTGCTTGTCATTTAGCTGGAAGTTGCGCTCCCATGGATTTTTGACCCTAAGGTCTTACCCAAACACAAAAATATGCATTGCTTGCAGCGATTCAGATATGTACTGCCCCCTATCGCTAGGGAAAATACACATTGTCACTTTAAAGAAAATAAAGATAATTCTGCACCCAAAAGCATTTTTATAGCCCTAAAATAAGTTTTATGAATTCCAGTTTGCATCAGAAACAAAAGAAAACCTTTATTAGTTTGATAAATGGCCTGATTATAAAATACTTTGTGCAAATCTCTTCCTATTTCACATGACAGTTTTAGATCATGATCTAGCATGGATTTAAATGGGATAAAATAGAAATATACTTTTACAAGTACACCAGCAGCAAGGCACAGGTACCATTTACCAGAACATTAATAAAACGTGACCTTTACCTGATTCCCAAACTGGTTAGAGGGGAAGGCGAGGATCCGTAAACCTCTCTCAAAGTACGCGGCGTGCATCTTCGCAAACTGAGAGTAGTTTACTGGGGTTTTGCTTCATTTTGAGGCAACATTGGTGATGATGACAACATAGCCCCTGTAATTAAAACACAAGAACATTAAAAAGGAGCTGTGGGGAGTGAATTTAGGAAGATGAAGTTAAACCAACCTGTATTTCTCAAGCGACACCAGATTTCCATCGATGTCTGTTGCGTTGAATTCATAAATGGACGTGGCTCTCTGCCAGTCCTCTGTTGGGGACGACTGTTGACAAAGGTGGGGGAAAAAATCTTACTAGAGACATAAAGAGAAACCTTCCTGATTAAAAATATATCTTGGTGCAAATGAACAAAAATGCATTATAGAATAAATACAACGAATAAATCAAAATGTCAGTCCCTTACCATAGCCTGCAGCAGGACAGAGAGAAACACTGTGCACCCTAACAGGCGCATGGCTGCCCCTCTCTCAGCTTCTCTGTTACAGAACAATCTAATCTGTCAGAGCAACCCCCTCACTGCTGAACCTCACATCTGACAGAGCCTTAATGTACAAGGGGCGGGTCGAAATGACCAGAAATGATAAGCTGGATTTCTCCAATAGGTTCCTCTCTTAGGTCCTAACAAAACAAACCCTGATCAAAAGCACGCGTGCTGCAGGCCAAAGTTCATAGCTATGTCATAAAACTCACAGAAAGATGAGGTGCATGTGACTCGGGCGAAAGGTAAAAGTCCAATCAAACGCATAATGTGATTATTCATATAAAACAGTCTGTTACACAAGCGCGGTCAGGGCCAACAAACAAATCATATAAATCCCTGACGACAAACGAATGAGTGTTTCAAGCTGTTAGAATAAACAGCATTGTGTGCTTATGAGGTTAAAGTGCAGGAAGGAAGAAACGCTGAGCAAATCAGAAAATGTGCAATTAGAGAAGGTGATGACATCATTTACTAATACAGTTCTGATTTACAAAGATGGTCACAAATTAGACACAGAACAAAAATAAATCTAAAACTAACAGAAAAGTGTTTATACCATGAAGGTATTAATACTATGATGATGATAGGCTTATCAGCTTGTCGCAACAGGGGGGTGGGGATGATGCAGAGGAATGCTGGTGTCCTATCGTGACTTTCAACATTTACACAACCTGAAGTGCGTTGCCTGTGTAAATACTGTCTGCAATCGTGCCCGCAAGGGCACCACAGATGTCACAGCAGCCATATTCAGTTACACAACTTCTAAATCTCATTATAAAACAAGCCAAGTATCACGGAGGTTTACTTTACCGCTGCCGTGGATAAAACAAAATACAAAATCACGGCCAGTAGTGTCCCGCTGCTCGCCACAGCCCCCAAGCCCAAAACAACATATAACGGCCTCATTTAGTTATAGAAAAGGTCACTTCTGTCGAAAATCCATGCGTTGTTCGGTTGTTCGTTGTAGCTGCACGTGACTCCGCCCCGTTGTAGGCTACTAGGTGGGCCAAGGGTAAAATTATTATTATTATTATTATTATTATTATTATTATTATTATTATTATTATCATCATCATCATCATCATCATCATCACTGTTGTCGTTGTTGTTGTATTGAGCATTGTTGTCGGAAATCATGGAGTCTGCACCATTAAGTCTCTGGCGCATGTCACGGCGCGCTGTGCGAGAGGGGGAGTTTACTCACGAAGCAGCATGTACAGCACGTCACTCGCACTGAAACAAACACCCTCTATCTAATACAATCAATTAGAGGTCGTACAGAGTTTCACCATTTGATGGCTTTAACGTTCAAATCGAAGGAGGAGGGTGTTGGATAAATTATTTACTTTATCTGGGACATGGATTAGATCATGCCCCCATTATTTATCTGCACAGAAAGATTGCTGGGGTGTTCGGTCTTACACAATCAGACTAAATACAGCAACACCCACTTTTCACACCTTGTTCATTTAGGATACGATTCGTGGCGCACACAGTCTTGACACATTTCCGTGTACTGATCCACAATGATGCATCTAGTCTGATTGTGTAAGAACGAACAAATGGTCTGACTCCAGCATGCTTTCCATACTGATAAATAATGGGGACATGATGTAATTAAAATTATCCAACAGGGGACACAAATCTGCCCTCTAGTGGCGAAAATCTTTATTTAACTAACAGAACAGCGGCGGTGATTGCTGGTTTATGATGACGTCTTTGAAGTTAATTTGCTGGAAAAGCCTCGTTGTAAGATGGCACTGTCGTTAACAAATGCTAGAGGCGCAATAACTTTAGAAGGTCTCTGAACCAAGCGAAAAACCCCATTCCTGGTCTTTAGTCAGATAAAAAAGCACATGAACACCGGCAAAGCAGAGAAGGAGCAAACCCCTTCAGGTCAGCTTTTCTGACGTCATCAGCCTGTGTCAGTCAATCGGGAAACGTGCGTTCGCTTAAAGAGCGATATTGATAACAAAAAAAAAATCATTTTCTGACCAAATCTAGTGCACACAGCTTATTTAGCAGGACATGGATGATGAAGAGGAAACATATAGACTTTGGAAGATCCGCAAAACCATCATGCAGGTTCGTTAGGTTTGAATGTTTTCTTTATTTAGCTTGTTAGCCTCTTTTAGCTCGTTAGCTCAACATGAATGAATGTATTTTTTATCACTGAAGTTCCGTTAAATTTGACTTGTGTACTCCTTATTTTAACATTATGACAGCCTGGCTAAACACTAGCTTGTTCAACACTTGTTCCACTGGTATTTTAAGCAGTTTACCAAAGTACGAAGCAAGACTAGCGGCTCTAACCTGACTGCAACAATTGTTTCTGTAAAATTTAAATAAGTGTGTTTAAGTTCGACAAAATAACAGACGAATTATTTAATTTTAATGTTTATTAAATGAGTTTTCTGATACCTTCTCTGATGTTTTCCTCCTTCAGCTGTGCCATGATCGAGGTTACCTTGTGACCCAGGACGAGTTGGACCAGACTCTGGAGGAGTTCAAGAGTCAGTTTGGAGACAAACCGAGCGAAGGTCGTCCCAGACGAACAGATCTCACGGTGCTGGTGGCACACAATGATGATCCCACTGACCAGATGTTTGTTTTCTTTCCCGGTATGTTTATTTTAACTGGGAGATTGAACAGAAATGGAGACCAGGTGACTTTTGTGACTTTTGCTCAGTGCATCAGTCTTTTCTAGAAGTAACTGGGTGATTACATTTGGAACAGAGAAGCGTGTTTGATTTGAAGAAAATTGTTATGAATTCATCTTTTTTTTGTCCATTTTTGTCCCACCAGAGGAACCCAAGGTGGGGATCAAGACCATTAAAATGTACTGTCAGAGAATGCAGGAGGAGAATATCACTCGAGCCATCATCGTTGTTCAGATGGGCATGACGCCTTCAGCAAAACAGGTATGTTTATGTTCATGTATTTAGCAGACGCTTTTGTCCAAAAGACCTACAAGTAATAATGAAGCCAGCAGGTTGCCCTTGAGGCTTACAACAAACACTAATCAGTCAATCCTAGGTGGCAGTGAGGCAGCATAATGAATCGTAAAGGGAAGTGAATAAGGAGTGGACAGTAGAGTGGGGGACGGGTGCAGGGAGGGTGCTAGCTTAGAAGATGCTCTCTGACGAGCTGGGTCTTCAGGAGTTTCTTGAAAATGGACAAGGTCAAAGAGATCTCGCAGTACAGGCAGGAAGACCAGTTAGAAGGGCATTGCAGTAGTTGAGGTTGGAGATGACTGTAGATTGAACCAGGAGCTGGGTGGCATATTTTGTTAGATATGGTCTGATCTTTTATATGTTATACAGCATGAAGCGGCATGAACGAGTGACAGAGGCAACTTGATCTTTAACTCATTTCCTGCCATTGATGACTAAAGTCATCATTTGTATTTTTTTTTTTACTGTGTGGGTGTCGGAACGAGCTCCCGTACCGTGAGAACAAACATCCCAGCTCTAAAGCTGATCTTTATCCATGTACATCACACGTCACATGATCAGGAAGCAAAAAATCCATGTGTTAGGAGATCGTTTTGGGCTGCTGCTGTAAAAAAAAAAGTGAGGCACGATCCAGAAAAGCTTCTGCCGATCACAATTCGACAACGGATTATGAAAAAATGGATAACACTCTAAACACGCAGATTATTCCAGATGTAAGAGGTGAGTCTACTCTTTGTTTTGGTAGTTTGGGCGTTGACATCATCATAGAGTGCAACGTTCGGTGACTTTTCAAAAAACTGTGAAAACGCTGAAAACCTCTGGCAGCGAAGGGCTTTACTGATCAGGAAACGACCGGAAGGTAATGAGTTAAAGGTCAGCTGGTCATAAATCACAACACCCAAATTTCAAATTGTGTGTGAAGGAGCCAGAGATAGGGGCTCGTTTTGCATTGAGATATTGTGTCGTATGGATGGGTTTGCTGGGATGTCAAGTAATTCAGTTTTTGAGAGGTTGAGTTGGGGATGGTGAGATTTCATCCATCTTGATATATCAGAAAGACAGTCCAAGATTTGTACAGAGACTGTGAGGTCGTCCGGACGAGAATGACAGATAGAGCTGGGTGTCGTCAGCATAGCAGTGGTAGGAGAGGCCATGCGATCGAATGATCTCACCCAATGTGGTGGTGTATGTGGCAAAGAGAAGAGGTCCTAGTAAAGAGCCCTGGGGGACTCCTGTGGCAAGATGGTAAACAGCAGAAGATTGTCCGAGTCAGGTAAGATTCAAACCAGGAGTGTGCTTTCCCTGTGATGCCCATGCTAGAGAGTATGGACAAAAAGAAGCCACGGTTGACTGTGTCAAATTCAGATAAGTCAAGCAGGATAAGCACTGAGGATTTGGGCAGTCGCTCTAGCTTATTTTAAGGCTTCAGTGGAGTGGCCATTTTTGAACCCAGATTTGTATGGGTCAAGCAGATAGTTTTGTGAGAGGTGCTCTGCAACCTGCTTGAAGGCCGCCTTTTCGATGATTTTAGACAGGAACGGGAGGAGAGAGATAGGTCGGTAGTTCTCCACACGATTTGGAGGAAGGGAGTTGGTTTCTGAGTGTCAGAAGTGCTGAGAATTTTGTCAGTGTAGAAAGCTTTCTTTGCATTAGTGATGCTGGCAGAGAATGAACTTTGTACCGTTTTTAGATCAAATGATAACATTAAGGACAGGAAACCTGATGAAATGGGGTTGTCCAGATGAATATTCATGTCTCCAAGGACCATTGTGGGACAGTCATGCTCAGGAATGGAGGAGAGCAGGGTGTCAAGTTCATCTAGAAAGTCTCCGTGTTGTCCTGGTTGTCGATATATAACAACCATAAAGAATAATTTTCGGTGCAGTTACCCAGATGGCATGGTATTCAAAGGAGATGTACTTAGTTATGGGTAGCAACTGACTGTATTTCCATTTGTTGGAACTTAACATGCCTGTTCCACCACCTCGGCCAGATGCATGAGAAGTGTGGTTGATTGAGAGTGCAGCTGGGTTCATCGTCACCAGGTTTGATCCAGGTCTCAGTGAGAGCCAGGGCATCAAGTGACAGGTGACTGGCATATGCAGTAATGAAGTCTGCTTTGTTTACTGCTGATTGGCTGTTCCACAGTCCCATAGACAGGCAAGTGGTGCTCGCTGCAGAGCCACAAATGTGGAGCTGCACCAGAGTCAGCCCCGCCCATTCCATCAGAGTCAGTCCAATTCCTTCCAGTTGTCAGACTTAATAGCATCCTGGAACCAAAGAGGGTGATATAGCTAATATCATCTAAAATGCAGGATTGAGGACTGAGTTGAGAGGTTAACTGAACCGTTTTTGTAAAGGTTTCCATATAATTAAAAATCTAACTTTTGGAACTTTTTATTATGTTATATTATCATTTCCTCATAAGAAACACGCCAAAGCCATTTTTGGCCTCATTCACACATTTTCCTCCCATCTCAGCTTCAATTTGGTCCTCTCCTCCGAAGCGGGTCTGGTCTTGGTTCTCAAATCTGGATATTCTGTGAATTTTCTGACAAATTATCTCTGAAATGACTTCTACTGAGACACCGCTGAAAAACCATACATCCCATCTACAAAAACACACTGGATGGGACAATTACATGTGATGCCACTAGCTTGTTATCAGATGTAGTGGTGAACTGGTTGTGCAGTCAGCTTGTCATGTAATTTTGCGCAGGTTCACCTCCCGGTAACGGCGCAAACTTTTTTCTTCTTTTCTAGCTACACTTGCCAGTACTATGTTTTTAACCATTTATTGGTATACCGTTTACAATATAATGACTAATGTGTTTGTTTTTCTATTTATTCGTTATTTAGCCAGTGTGAGTCCATTTGTGAGCAGAGCTCCAACTAAAATGCTGTTTAGGAACGACCAAATTCAAAGAACTTTTAGAGATATAAATATTTTGCAGAAAATAAACATTACAACTAAAATATAAACAAATTAAATGTTTCAGCTGGATAAATAGATAGCTGCCGACCCCACCGAGAGTTGAACCTACATCAGCTGAGGGGAAAGCAAAACTTAGGTGTGACGATGTTGCCACTAGATTACCAGGGCTCACCAAACAATTGTCCTTAAATGCTTTTGTAGCCCGGTTCTGTTGGAGCGGCTATGGACAGATATTCGCTAAAAGAAACCTTTTCATTTCGGGATATATTCAGGCTTTGTCACGTAGCAAGTTATATTTATCTTGTTTAATTGGAGCATAGAACGTAGCATTAACATTTGTAAACTAGTAACAGCCGTAATTCATGTGGGTTAGGTTAGTTTGCTACAAAATAAAAAAATAAAAAACAGAAGAAGTCAGTGGGCTAGGCTGTTTGCGTGAGTGGGCGGGGCTGACTCTGGTGCAGCTCCGCCTTTGTGGTTCTGCAGCGAGCACCCTTTCTAGTCAGGTGAGTGTCACCGAGGAGAGCTTGTTATAGGCCCAAGGTAAACACCATTATTATGGAGAAAGAAAAAAGATCATGTAATTTTATCAGTAAAATTGTCTTTATTTGGCTTTCACTGTCCTGTCTAATAAGTTGAAACTGAATTTCCTGACAGTCTTTGGTGGACATGGCACCGAAGTACATACTGGAGCAGTTTCTACAACAGGAGCTGCTTATTAATATCACCGAGCACGAGGTAAAAAGCATATCATGTTCTTTTTTTTGTGTACATACTGAGAATAGTGGGTTTCAGTTTTGTGTCTGAACTTTCAGCTTGTACCTGAGCACATCGTCATGACGAAGGAGGAAGTGACCGAGCTTCTAGCAAGATAGTATCCTTACTGATTTCCTCTTTTTACTATGCTGCAGGTTTTGTGTTGACGCTTGAGGGCTTTTATTTCACATACCTTTGTTTTCTTTAACATGATTACTTCAGTAAACTAAAAGAAAGTCAGTTACCGAGGATTCAGGCTGGAGACCCTGTGGCGCGCTACTTTGGCTTGAAAAGAGGACAGGTAAAGCACCGAGTACTTCCTGTTCACATGTAAGAGTTGTACAGGACCTGTGACCAGTTTTCATTATTACATGTCACATCATGAGTTCTCTAACATCACTTGTATATTATTTGCCACTCATTTACATTTTACACAAACTGCTGGGTTGTCATGGGCACAGTTATTGTCCAAATGCAAACACAAATAGTTTTGAGTTTTCCAACTGTGACCGTGCTTTCATGCAGCCAATAGCCCGGTTCCACACGGCCATGTAAACACCGGCAAAAACCCAGTTGTGCTCATAACCGGGTATTTACAAACCGGGTAATTAACCCTGGAGGTAACCCTTTTCTAACCCAAGTATCAGGTCATGTAAACTCGTATCGGGATAACCCTTTCATAAGGTGCGCATGTTCTATTCACAAGGAATCTTGGTCGTTTGAGTAGATCTGGGGTCGGCAACCTTTTCCCATCAAAGAGCCGTTATTACCCGTTTCCCACAGTAAAGAAAACACTGGGAGCCACAGCCGTGGCGTTGTGTGTGGGCCTACCGGCCCTGCGCAGGTGCCGCTTTTTGACGCGTCTCCTTTTAAAACATGTTTACACTGTTCAGACAACAAATCCAGGCTCTGTCTCGTTGGATTGTCATTAAACTTTCTACAGAACGAAACTTTACATTAAACAATGTGGAAAGGGTAAGAAAAGGATTCAATCAACTTGTTTTTCTCCTTTATTTACAGTGATGGAGGTAACGGCGCAGTGCGCATGGCACTGGTGTTAATCGAGTTTAATTTTTCTCTTTGCGACAATCTTCACAAGAAGGCAAAACAGCTAAACGGCAGGGTTCACTGACCAGCTATTTCCCGTGTTTGACCGTTTATTTGGACAGAGAAACCTCAAGGCTGCAGAAGCGCTGACATTTTAATCGTTACACACATCGCAGAGGCAGCTACACCAATCAGGAAAAGATTCCCATCAGAACATCTGAGCATTAAACTGGACACTGTGCTCAGGGCAGCTCGTTGACAGCGTGCACGTAAGGTGGACGAGCTGAAGATGTGGAGAGGGGCTTGAGCGCCTCGTGCACCGGCAGCAGCAGAAGTAAACCGGAAGTGAACACGTAGAGGTCAACATGGCGAGACGCAGCTCGCCTTATAAGCACAATAGCTACGTAACTAAGATCAATTGTAATAATAAATACAGGTAGTAATGTGAGTTATTAGTACCACAAATGCTACCTAATATGCACTGTACCTGATAAAAAAAAACAAATTAACATCAAATGATGTCAAATCAGGTGTCATTTGCTGTTTTGCAGTTTCTTGTGGTTGGATTATGCACATGGTGTTTATTTAGGAAGAAAAACAGCAAATGACTCAAATTGCGTCTTAACGTAGCCCGTACGTCCTGGTCCTGACGCTATGTAATCAGGATATTGGAAGTTCCATGTATACAGGGGTAACACTCTACTTGTGCATGTAAACGGGTTATTCCAAATGTTAAAGTTAATGTTTCTGGAACCCGAATATTGGCTCCATGTAAAGGTAGTCGGTGTCTCACAAGCTGCGTTTTCCCAGGTGGTGAAGATCATTAGACCCAGTGAAACCGCTGGAAGGTACATCACCTACAGGCTGGTGCAGTGACCCAAAGGTAAGTGTGGACAGAACCGCAAATAGAGCATGGATTAAGGATTTGTAGAGAATTACATTCTGGGCATAGAGGGCCGGTACCAGCACTTTTTAGTGGTTTCTCTGCTCAAACACTAGATTCAGTGGTTGAATCACCTGTGCAGCAGCTCAGTGTTAATTACCTGCTGATTGAAATCAGGTGTGTTGAAACAGTAAAAACTGAGGCCCTGTCCACACGTAGCCGGGGATCTGCCAAAACGTAGATATTTTTCTACGTTTTGGCCTGTCATCCACATGAAAACTGAGTTTTTTCACACGAAAACGGATCTTTTTAAAAACTCCGGCCAAAGTGAAGATCTGCGTTTTCTCCGTTTTGGGTGTCTGCGTGTGGACGGACAAAACCGGAGTTTTAAGGTCTGCAACGTCACTTTCCGTGACAAAAAACTGCTGACATCACGTGTGCGACCTGTGTTTACACTAGCCGACAGCATGGATGCTCTCAGAGCTGCGCTCGCTTTATCAATTGTCCAAGCGCTTTTTGCTCGTTTGTTTTTGCAAGCGGAATTACTGCTCCTTGCGGAAGACCACAGACGAAGGACGAGGTTAAGAACGGGGGAAGTACTGCCGCCTACAGGTCTGGCATGTCCTTAACAACGTATTTATCCGGGTACGTGTGGACAGAGTTTTGTTTTAAAACGAGGTGGTGTGGATGCAAGTTTTTGGAGGGGCGGATGTTCGTTTAAAAAAAAAAAACCCGGCTACGTGTGGACTAGGCCTAAGACGTGCTGGATACCGGACCTTTAAGAAAGTAATTGTATACCCATTTGTGTTTTTCAGTGCGTCCCAGTGCAGCTGTGGCTACATCGTAGCTCATCACCATCAGTGTGTGAATGTGTGTGTATGGATGAATGATACACTTTAGTGTAAAGCGCTTTGGAGTCCTTACTCTGAGAGGCACTATACAAGTGTGCGTCATTCATCATAGTAAACACGTAAGACTTGATGATTCTGAAAATTGTTTTCTTTTCAAGTTCTTCCGGATTGAAGTTGAGGATCAGCGGCATCTCACTCATCTGTGGATCGTTAGTCTGCTGAACTCCAATTTTTCCTGTAATTACTGAATTTTGTAAAAAATAAATAAAAGCATCTTTTGTACTTGAATTGTGGCACAACTCAAAGGTTTCAGCCTACAGTGTGTACAAGTGAAAAGTACCTTCCTTCTTTTAGGTTATTCTGTAGCTGCGGCAGGATCTGGAGCCTGATGAACTTTTGTTTAGACCCGTATCGAATACTTCGTCATGCCCGCCCCAAAGTAGTTTATTCAAAACACTAACAGGTTACACAAGTCTGAGGAAAAAAAATAACTCGTGGCCAAGACTTGTAAATGCATGATGGGTGTGTTCCACAGAGCTACAGTGTTCATGTTCTACTTATGTTACCAAAATAAAATGTGTTCTGAATTAAATGAATTTATTAAAATAGTTCAAACATCCATAAGAACAAACAGGAGCCATTTCTAAGAAAATGCTTCACTTTAAATTTCAGAGCTGAAATATCTTCAGCCGCTCGTACGCATCTGTTTGGACCGTTCTCTTGATGAAACCATTTTTCCTTAAACTTTTTCATTAAAAAGAAAAAAAAAAGAATTAAAATCTACTAAAAAGAAAGTTTTGTTCATTGCAGTAAAACATTTAAGGTTATTTCCATCAGAGCAGTAAGCATGCAGAAAATTCACTGGCAGGAGAGACGGATCACAGTCAGATTAAAAACTTGACACACAAAGTAGACATTTTGAAACGTATAAAACCTTGTTCAGACAAATTCAGGCTCTGTGTCTCGCTTCCTCGTCAGGGGCAGATTCTTGCTGCTCAGTTGGGTCAGTGGAAGCCCCGACAGGCCCAGTACGGGAGTAGAGGCTTGGTTGTTGTTGGACTGGTTCACGTTGAGCTCTGCCAGTGATGATGTCACATCCTGCTCCGCAGCTGCGTCATCATCTTCTGGTGATCTGCTGTCCGGCACCTCTGGGGTGTCCAGTTCGGTGTCCTGCTCCTGGTCGGTGTGGAGGGCGGAGTGACTGGACAAGTCCAAGCTGTCCCTGTAGCTCAGCTGGTCTTCGTCCATGCTCACCTCACTCTCCTGCTTCATCAGGCTGCAGGGTCTCTGGCAACTCTCATCCGAGTCAGAGTCAACGAGCTGCTCGCTGGAGCCCAGTGATCCCAGCGAACTTCCTGGAAATCGAAAATACAAACAAAACAAAAAATCATTCCTTTTCCTCAAAATGGCGCTAATAAAAGTAATATTTTAGGAAATGTTATTGAAGACTTACCACATCCCTCCTCCAGCTTGTCAGAGTCTGGTTTGTTCTCCTCTTTGCTCACATCTTCTCCATCACCGGTGCTCTCCGCCTTCTCATGTGTGACACTCTCCTGAAACAGGAAGAAACGTCTTTGGTGTGTTCTTACTGCGTCTAGTTTCTAATTCCATTTTGGTTCTTTTTAAAACACAGGAACGGTTTCTCTTTACCTTGCTAACGTTTCGTTTGCCAACTGCAAAACATCCTCAGAGCTGACGCTGATGGTGGCATCACTTCCTACTCTGGCGACAACGTCCTCTGCTGCCCGCAGATAAACGGAGTAGGAAGCGACGCCACCATCAGCGTCAGCTCTGAGGATGTTTTGCAGTTGGCAAATGAAACGTTAGCAAGGTAAACAGAAACCGTTCCTGTGTTATAAAAAGAACCAAAAATGGAATCGGGAAGAAACGTGTCAGAATAATATCCTGAATGTCCAAATGGCATTCCCGCTGTGGGACAAAGTTACAGACGGGACTCATGCTGTCCCGTTCCCGATAGCCGCTTTGTACCTGCTGAGTGGAGCGGGAGGATTTGGACTGAGAGGTTTTGGCCTGGAAGATTGAGGAGTAGAAGACAACGAGGGCCTCGACGATCCTGGCCTGGTGGGGGTAGTCTACCAGAGAGGACAGGGATATCGTGGCTCCAGTTGGACGGGGCCGCATCAAGGAGGGCCCAAACACGATCCCCAAGTTACTGGGACTCATCTTGTTGTCTTCCTCCAGTTCAGCAATCCTAGAATGAAGATACAAATAGATCAAGAGGTGCAGCTGGAAACCTTTTGAACCTTTTCTGGTATGGCCACTGACCTTCGAAGATGGCGAGTGATGTAGCGCAGCGTAGCAAAGTTAGCCTTGGGGATCTCCTTCAGAAGCTCCTTCAGGCTGTCCACTAAGACCAGCACTTCTGGCTCGGTGTCTGGGCCTAAATCCACCAGCTCAGGACCTCTGCCCACAGCTGGGCCAGTACCTCCCTCCTCCCCCTCTGCAGTGTCTGCCTCACCCTGCAGGCTCTCCTTAGCCAAACCCATGAGTCTGTTGTACAGACGGAACGGCATGATGGGCTCCGGCAGCTGCAGGAAACAAACATTTACCATAACGAATATTCAAATAACAAAATGCAACATTAAATTTAACTGGTATTTATATGCTGGTGACGGTTCTCAGTCATCCAGGTCATGGTAATCCAAAGTGTTCAAATGAAGGCAACTAGGTTTGTTTCTTGAAGACGTTTCGCTTCTCATCCGAGGAGCTTTGTCAATTCTAACTGGATCATGGGAGAGTCGAGCTGTTTATTTATTTAATGAGCCAAAACTACTATGGGTACCCTGCCTCCCCATCCCCTGATGAGTCGTTGGCCTCTATTGACAGGGAGTCATCGTGTTGATTAGATACAGGAAGGTGCGACCTAGACTGAAACCGCTTACGAATGAGATTCAAAGCTGCATGTGTTTGTCAAACTGGTGTTTGACAGAAAAATCCCAGGAAGTTTGGGATTTTTCTATGACGTTAATGCCAAAAAAAACTGTTTTTTTTACACACACACACACACACACACACACGTTTCTGAAAACAGTTATTGTTAATTGTAATTCAGCTGGTTGGAGAATTGTTGATTCATCAGCATTTATTTAAACTGAATAAAAATTAGTTCATAAGCTCAGCCAAGTTATTTTTAAGGTAATAAAAAAAATTACAAATTTAAATAAATAATGAAAGTTATCAGTGTGCATACATTTACATACACCGAACGACTCACCAGGCTGCTGGTTTTGGGGAAGATTTTTCATGCAACAAAAACACATTTATAACTAAACTTTATGATTTCCTCACATTTAAACAATAAAAGCTGAAAACTTAATGCAACGGTCTAAAACTGGACTCATACATATCTTGCATGCATTTGAATTCTCCGACATGTCTTCCTTGGGTCTAAACGGGCCTGCGTCCGTGTACCTGTCTCAGGTAAAGCTTGAGGACGTTGCTGATATCATGTGGGGAGCACTGAGACAGCTCCACCAGTTCCTTCCCGTTCTCAAAGGCCTGACACAGTTTCTCCACGCGGGTCTTCACCCCATTCACCCGGTAGATTCCCTGTGAGGAGGAAGGAGCGGTTCACACCCAATCGCCTCTGACTGAGACGCCTGGAGCTGCACAGAAAAGAAAAACAACTCACCTTCATCTTAAGAGCACGTCTCTCAATCTCAGAGATGCACTTTGTGATGATGAAGGGGATGCCGTCACTGGCACAGCTGGCAACCTGAGAGAAGTCCCTGCCGAACAGTTGCAAGCGGCCCTGGAGCTTCTTGTGACCACACTGGATGGCCAGAGTCTCCAGACAGCGTTTGTGGCACGACAGGAAACACTGGGAGGGCACAGGAAAGGTGACCATGACTCCCAACAACTAATGCATTCTTCTGTCAAACGACTAACCGTGCAACCGCGTAGATCATGGAAGCTTATGAGAATTGTAAGAAATGTATTCTATAAAACTATTTAAACAATCTAAACAGTTTATAATAAGAGTTTCTTTTCAGATCATCTTTGTGGGGTTCGTCAAAAGTTGCGAGTCAAAGTCAGGAGAAACAAAAACTAGAAGCAATGTCTGAACCAAATGACGTGTGTGAGGCGATCGCAGCTTTTACTCACCTCCTCACACTCGGCCCCCTGGAAGTAAACGTAGCTGTCACATTCACGACACTTGGCGGGAGTCCGAAGCTTCCTGAGTCGATGCGTCTGGGCAGCTTTGGACAACCCGATGTTACGGAAAGGCCTGGTGGACACCACCACGTCTGGATCCATGCCGTTTATGTCTGAAAAGAAGGACTTCCATCACAAACACACACTCCAAAACAAGAAACACACACAGCCACATGAGGAAGAAAATCTGTAAAGCTCACTCGGGGCTTCAAAGGAGGACACGTGTCCGTCTTTCTCATCCGCTTCCTCATCTGATGACATTGTTCCAGTTGAAGATGTTCGAGCGATTTTATGGAGATCATCTGAAGGAAATCAGTGTGGTTTCAAAAGGGCTTCACACATCCACGGTTCGTTTTGAAGTGGTGGGAAACCAGACTCACTCGTGCTGGCAGTGGGAGAATGTAGGCCTGCGTCTCCTCTGACGCTGTCGTTGCTCACCGTTGAACCCCACGACTTGTGGCCTTGCCCTGAGGAAACAATCAGAGCGATCACATGAAAATCACAACTTAAACGCACAAAGTAAAAAAAAATCACTCCTTGCTCAGCATCGCTTACGTTTCCGCTGAGCTTCTGCAGCTGCAGCATCCGTGCTGACGGCAGGACATTCTGAAGGACCGGTGTGTGTGTCGGTGTTGAAGCTGTCGTTTCTTGGTCTGTGGCCGTGGCTGTTCGGTAGATGTTCAGTTAAAATGGTTGTTTTTTCACATTTCCAATCACCGTCTTTAGGTTTCTGGCCTAAGCGATGTGATCGGAGCTCTTACTGTGATGATGAATTGGAGGGAGAGTACGCCTCGAATGTGTAGTGGACGCTGGGCTGCTCGGGGAGCTGCAGGTCTCGCACGTGGGCGGCGTACTGCTGACCGGGGTCGTACAGTTTGCTGCTCTCACACAGGGTCTGGTAGTGGACCGGCAAGGCCACCGTCTGCATGTGCATGAGCTGGTAGTAGGAGATGGTCGCCTGAGAGGGGGGGGGGGGGGGGTTAGAGTTGAGGCATTTTTAGCAGGGAGACGCACACTGAAACTACTCGTGGTGTGTGTGTGTGTGTGTTTTCTGACCGAGCGAAGCGTCTGGTCGCTCTGCTTGATGATGTCCTGCAGCTGTCTGAGCACCGTGACCTTTGTGTGCTCCAGCTCCAGCTGCTGAGTGGTGGCATCAGCTATGCAGGTACGGTAGGTGGCCTCTGCTTCATCTGCCTGTGAACACACACCCTGTTCACCTCTTCCATTTTCCCCTGCGCTGTTGCAAAAATTTCAAACGTCATCGATAAGAACCTTGTTGCGAGCTTCTTCCTCCAATCGTTTCTTCTTCTCCAGAGACTTTGCTGTAGATCCTCCTCCCTCTTCTTCAGCTCGGGAGGCTGCCGTTTTGGCCTTCTCGTACTCCTCACAGCGGGCGACATACGTCTGCTTGGCTTTCCGTAGGTTGGCCTCGCACTCCATCTAACCAGAAGACGCGTTTGACTGTTATTGCTGCAGAAAGTCTAAACTACAATGTGCAAAATTATCAAACGTCATACCAGTTTCCTTTTAGCCCGGATCCACTGCTCCTTGATATCCTTCCGCCTTTTCTCGTGCTCCTGTTTGCGCTGCGTCAGCGGCTGTGCAGGGGGTAACGTACAGGTTAGATTCACAAACATGCGGCTAAACCATGCTGAAGCCACGCTGCACCTACTTGGATGAAGGTCTGGTTGTGCAGGGTGGTGTTCGCCTGCTGCAGCCCGACGCTCTGCTCCAGGTCCTGCTCCAGAGCCAGAGAGTAGATGGAGAAGAAGGGCATGTGTGGCTGGAGGAAGACCACAATAGGCTGAATGTTAGTAAAAGAAGAATCCATGTCAAAAACGATAAAATGTGAATTTTTAGATACGAGATGATTGAGATTTACGTGTGTTATGTTGTGTTTGCAGGACTGGTATAATTTCTGGAGGCCTTTGGAGAACTCTGTCTCTGGAAAACAGGATGTTCACGTGTTTTTGTTTAAAACAAAATCTACAATCATTTGTCTTTTAATAAGCTCAAACAAGAGGCGCTTTCTGCTCACCCAGATAAATTCTCTTTTCCACGTAACTAATCAGGTCCTTCATGTATTTGGAAATAGTTTTGGCGAAGAGGAGAGCCGAGTCCACTCCTCCCTCGCTGCGCTGCAGAATCACGTCCACTTCCTCCCCGCGGCCTGCACGTCAGAACACGGGAACAAGTTTGTGTCTGTGGTTGTCCTCCCCCCCAACTACGTCCATGTTTGTAAATGTTAACTCTGTTGTGTTGAACGTTCTCCAAAAATAAAGTTGACATGATTTAATTTGATCTTTAATGCCAAACATGTTTGACTTTTTTAAAACCTCTATCTCGTTATCAGGACTAGTTCATTCCTCAAAGCCACATTAAATCCTGTTCATTTCTCCTGTCCTGTAGTGGAGGATGTCAAGTTTAACAGGTTATAAAATACAAATATAACACAAATAAAGGATTAAAGCATTAAAAAGGTTGGGGTTAGCATCAAGGGCAAAGTAGATTTCGTTATTTGGTTTAATGTTTGTAACAGTAAAAAATAATACTTTTTTCTAGCTAATTTTTCAGAGAATTTAATAAAATTTGTTTTCTGTCCGTCCAATCTAACAAAAAAAAAGAGAACATCCATGCATTTTGTCATTTACATCAGCAGGGGGAGATCTGCGGTTCAGTGTTTGGAGCAACTCTTTAAAGAAACTCTTAATTAAATGGATAAAGGGTGGATTAATGTAGCTTGATCACTGGATGTGTGAAGAAAAACACGTTTTTAATGCAACTATTATGAGAATTTGAGGCGAAGAAGCAGCAGTAATTAGATGACAGGAGAGGACGATTGCTGTGTACCCATGTCCTGCAGGTCGCTCCTGGAGTGCCCCCCCTCGGCTCCCTGTCCCGCTGCAGCGTACAAGTTCTCCATTGACTAGAAAACACAAAGAAATCCATCACTGATGAACATCAAGGTTCATCAGCAACTACTGAAGTCCCAGCTGGGAGTGACAATCACTTCATACACAGCCATGGTGGATATTTACACAGTGCACATACAGAGTAATGTTTTTATCAACAGCTGGATTTTAAACTCACTCTGCTCTTCTCCGTGGGAAGCAGGGATAGCAGCGTGCTGCTGTCCACTTCTCCCATCAGCAGCTCGGACACGCTGAGGAGAAACACAACATGACCTCTACAGCGCAGCAAAGCAGCAGGTGAGATTTAGGTTTTACCAGGAGGAAGAGTTTTCAGCGTCATGTGAAACCTCCAGAGGCACACAGGAGACGGGAAGTGATAAAAACATTTACACATAGTGGTTTCCATCAGGTTTGATAGATTTTCTTTGAAACTGCTGTTTTCTACAAATCAGGGTGAACAATAAAAGTGAGCTCTCCATCTTGGTTTTTCTTTTCATGACAGAAAACAAGTCAGAGTGGAGGAGGGGATGAGGAAACAGGCTCATCGTGCAGATTTCAACCGTCTGCCAGCTCACTTCCTCCTAAAACTCTGACAGTTGTCTGGACTCTGAAAGAGCCCAGACCAACAATTGATAAACTGCTGCTTAAAATAAAGAAAAACTAAACAAACCAATTGTTAGTATTGGTTTTTATGAAGAACTGAATAAAACTAAAGCAAGATGATTGACTTCTTAGCAGAGACAAACCCGTTGGTTTCCCGGTTTATAGAAAACTCAAATAAATCATTTTATGGTTTCAATTTATGCAATCTGTTCCTTTAACACACGCCAGGTAGTCAAGTGAATTTTCAAGCTTTGGTTTAGTGACGGTAGATGAAAAACCACTTCCTGTTTTCAGCTTTGTCTCATGCAAATGTGTCACCATCGCTGCACTTCTCTCTCCGTCTCGTTCCTCATAGCAAACAGACACCATGTGATTGTTCTGTTTGCCTTTAGAAACTGTTACCTGCTTGGACACCATCATGCAGCTCAGAAACTGAACAGAAATGTTGTAAATGAAGAGCATCATCATCGTTCTTACTTGCTGCTAAAAGCGACTGCAATGGTTTCAATTGCCTTCTCAAAGTCCTTCTTGTCCGTCTCGTTAGGCGCCTCATAGTGGAAACCTGAAAAAGCCATCAGGTGTTCAGGTTCCAGTAGATAAGAGGCTTTAAAACTCCCGTCTCCACTGCAGAGGTTACCGACCTTTGACCTTGGATATGAGTTTTCCAGCAGCAGTGAGGATCTCCACGGTATTTAGCAGAGGATACGTGCTGATGACCTGTCGCAGAACCCGCAGCACCTCTCCCAAACACTCGTGGGCTACGGGTCTCTGGTTCTCCTTACCTGTGTGATACAAAAACATGACAGGTGAGGGACCAAGAGCAGCTCCTACTCCTAAAAACAGTCTCGCTGCAGCTCAACAGACGTCTTACAGATTTCTTTGAGTTTCTCCTTGGTGATGATCATGAAAGAGTAGCTTAAGGTGCTTTTAGTGTTTTGTCAATATTGAATATAAAAAAACACACATGCACAGGGTATGTCTTCACTACGCCGGAAAACAAGAAGCTCACACACTAATATTTCATTGGACCGCCTCTAGCTTTGATTACAGCACACATTCGCTATGACGTTGTTTCAACAAGCTTCTGCAATATCACAAGATTTATTTCCATCCAGTGTTGCATTAATGTTTCACCAACCATACCATACCATAGTTTATTTATGTAGCACGCTTAAAACGCAGCATGGGAGCTGCCCATGTGCTGCACATGCTAAACCAAAACACAACCAATCCAAGCAACTAAAACAGAAGATAAAAGTACCAATCAAAAGCAGATTAAACATGAAGCATACTAAGAACACAATAAAACACTAAAACGAGTCACTGTCTAAAAGCCACATCGTTGAAGTGGGTCTTTAAACGAGATTTAAAAACAGCCACTGATGGAGCCTTCCGAACTTTAATGGGTAACGAGTTCCACAGCTTTGGGGCAGTATGCTCATACTCGTTCACCCCGTGGTTTGTATCGCATCCGGGGCGTGCACAGCAGCAGGAGGTCAGCCCACCTCAACGTGCGCGTGGGTGCACAGGGAGTGAGCAGGTCAGAGAGACGGGATCTAGATCAATCATCAATGCTAGATAACCAAGATTTTGCATTGATGGTGGTAGAGTCTGACCTTCTCCAGCACATCCCAAAGATTCTCAATGGGGTCAAGATCTGGACTCTGTGGTGGCCGATCCATGTGTGAAAATGATCCCTGATCCACTCTTTCGCTATCTGAGCCTGATGAATTCTGACATTTCATCTTGGAATATGGCCGTGCCGTCAGGGAAGATGGAATAACCCGGTCATTCAGTATATTCAGGTAGTCAGCTGACCTCATTCTTGGAGCACATCCTGTTGCTGAACCTAGACCTGACCAACTGCAGCAACCCCAGATCATAGCACTGCCCCCACAGCATGGACGTCACTAGGATTGAGAAATAGGGGGGGCTTAGCCCCAGGAGCTTGACCTTGAACATTTTTTTCACACCCTGCAAAAACTTTGTCAATTAATTCATTATCTGAAGAACATTTAACAAAACCTATTATTTCATCACTTTCTTTTCCTTTCCTACCTTTGTGCATTTTCTCTCTTCTTTTTATAAATAATAACGCTTAATCAGTTCATTGGTCGGGTCTATGTTGAAGAAAGATTTTATATGAGTCCATTAAAAATTAGATATGCTATATTTCCAAATAAAGCTATTCATTTCAGTTTACTGCACTTAACATGGGGAAATGTTGCAGTCATTTGTTTAATTACAACTTGCTTAATTATAAATGTTACTGAAATATGACAAAGAACAAATGAATAATTGTCAAACTTGTATTCTGCCAAATGAGTGTGCAGTTGACAGTTTTAATATATGAATAACACTGATATGATATGGAATAAAGGAGTATGTAATTAACAATTACAAGACAAAATAACAATATATATAAAAATTAGGGCTGGGACTTGATTAAAATTTTTAATCTGATTAATTAGAGGCTTTGTAATTTATTAATCTAAATTAATCGCATTGTAATCGTTCAGGAAAATGTGCTCTCAAAGCAAAACTTAATTAAAATTATGAGACAGAGAATTAAACATTAGACATAGTTACAGTTGTGGTCAGAAGTTTACATACACTTGTAAAAAATATAATATAATGGCTCTACTGAGTGTCCCGTTATTTCTAAAACTCTGATTTTTCTCTGATAGAGTGATTGGAACAGATACTTCTTTGTCACAAAAAACATTCATGAAGTTTGGTTCTTTAATGTCTTTATTATGGGTTAACATAGTCACTCATAATCACTCACAAGAAGTTAAGAGGCCATGCTATGAAGCTCAGTTCACTGACACGTTTCTAAGTCACCAAAATTGCTAGTTCATGTTGCTGTATGTATATTTGTGACCCAGCAAATGTGATCACTTTTCTCTGTTAACCCATAATAAAGACATTAAAGAACCAAACATCGTGAACGTTTTTTGTGACAAAGAAGTATCTGTTCCAATCACTCTATCAGAGAAAAATCAGAGTTTTAGAAATAACAGGACACTCAGTAGAGCCATTATATTATATTTTTTACTAGTGTATGTAAACTTCTGACCACAACTGTATTACTGTAAAACTAAAGATTTTAATAAAAAATGCATTTTAATTAATCAAATGTCACTGTGTGATTTGAAACAAGACCCAAATCAACTAAAATTTATTATTACAAATAGAAAATGCCTGCAAAGGGTTCCTGAGCCTTTAAATAGTCTGTCTAGTTGAATGACTGAAATAAATTTGACTTTGCACCAGATTCTAATTTTTCCAGTTTCACTTGTTTGTATAATTGGGAGTTTTTATTAGCATTTCTGCTCATAATGTAGTAAAAACACACATATAAATAATAATCCTTCAAAATGACAGTAGAACAGGCACAAATATGATCTAGGACTTAAATGTACTAACTTTTAACACCAGAGCAGGCATGGCATATTCTGGGAATGGTCAGGAACACTAACTGGTTCCAGTTGGATGACTGGAGGATGATGGGAAGATAAAAGATCATGGCGAGGAAATAATGATCTGACGAACAGGTGAGCGGACCTTCCTTACATGGGAAGTCCTGCTGTCTCAGGGATGCTGCAGACCCGCAGATTCAAACCTGCAGCAGAGAATCTGGTGTGATCTCCAGCCTGATCACAACTTCCTCGTTCCTCGCTGCCCCTGATGCACTTCAGCATCCGCCCCTTAGCTGATGACAGCTTCAACACACCTGCTGCTTAATGATAGTAATGCATGTGATGTTTAGACAGAGACTCGTCTCAGAAACGTATAACTCCCCGACAGAATTGTTTAGAAAATCATCAGAAAAGTTTCAGAGTGTTTCTGTTTTAACTTAAACTTCTGTTTTCAACTTTAAGACACGTTGTTTGTGATTGTTTACAGAGTAGTGAGAGCATGGAGCGTTCTCCCAGCGGCAGCCAGGTGCCTCTCGTTTGTCTGACTACTTTCATAAACTACTGTTAGGGCACAGAATTATTCTGTCTGGTGCTTTCAGCGCTGCACAGATGTTACGTAAATGTTAAAAATATAGCTTACCGCAACTTTTGTAAAGTTTCTTGTGCCACCGGGCAGCCGCAGCAGTAACGATTTCTGAAAAATGTCCGTGACACGGACTCCGTTGTTGTCTGGAAGTTTTTTTTTCAAGTTAAGAAAAGAGGCGGACGGGTTTCCTAAATCCTGCATCAGTCCAAGCAAGGCAACTTCTTTCCGTTTTTATTCCGTTAGTAGCCATTAGCACTGTGCATTGTTGTGTGCGTCAGTGATATTCAGTCTACGAAGAAGTCGTGAAATGACAAAGGTTCCGCCGTGCTCGAAATGCAAGCTGCGATTAAATGCGTGGATTTTTTTTAACGTGTCGTTTTTTTCTAATTAATCATAATTAACGCGTTAAAGTCCCAGCCCTAAAAAAACTCAAAATGATAGAGGGGCTTGTGATTATTTTAGGGGGACTGAAGCCCCCCTAAAACGGACCTAACGACATCAGCGCCCCACAGGCTTGTACAGTAGGCACTAGGCATGATGGGTGCATCACTTCATCTCCCCCTCTTCTTACCCTGATGCACCCATCACTCTGGAACAGTGTCCATCTGGACTCATCAGACCAGTTTTTAATAATGCGCTGGACAGTTCTTAACCCAGTTTTAGTCATTTCTGCAATCTCCTTAGATGTTTTCTCTGCTTGATGCATACCAATGATCTGACCCTTCTCTAACAGACTAATGTCTTTTCCACGACCACCAGATGTGACTTTCCACATGGTTGTTTCAGAAATTAGAAGCAACTCATTGCACCAGTTGGGGTTAAATAACTTGTTACCCGCTGAAATATGATCACCCATGTAGTAATTATCCAATAGGAGACGCCGGTCTGTTTACTTGCTTAAATCCAGTCATGACTTTTTCCCTGGGCAGTGCACGACTTGAATCAAAACATCTTTTATCAGATATTTATTCAGCTACGGAGTTCAAAATGAAAAAAGTAAAACTATGAAGTTTATGGCATAAAAATATACAAGTGTTTACTACATATCAGATTTGGTTCAGTGAACTGGCGTTGTAGCGAGGAACGGTTGCCATAGTAACAGCCAGGTAAGAGTTGGATCAACAGGTGAAGTACAGAAAAAGTTAGATCTTTTTCACAATAAACCACAAAAGATTCTGAGAGATCAGTTTTATGTTGATCTTGTGATGCAGTAAACGTGTCCCATTTTAAATGTAGCCTTTCATCAGAAGGACCCATGTTGCTGAAGCTGCTTTTCATACAGGAAGTGCACCGGTAACAGAAGGATCCAAGCAGCTTCTGCCCTGAGAGGCTTGACGGGGATAATTCTTCCCCACCAGAACTAGTGACTGCAGTCCCGTTGGAGCAGCAGAGACCTGCAGTGACCACCAGTTTGTATCCCCCCCCCCCCCCCCCCCAATCTACTGACAACCAAGGTTTTTTTAAAAGATCGACTTTCACACAAATCACAAGGTGCTTCATAAAACACACAAAAGATAATAAAAACGAAAAATTTTCATTTCAAAGACAAATGAAGCTTACTGTAGCTTCAGTACTTTCCAGTGTGACGAATAAAGCAGGATGCCATCATTGACTGGTCTGTTGTTTAAAGTCAGGTTTCTTTTTCTGCTTGCTGTTACAGAACAGACCGATGCGGTGGTTGCTAACGAAGAACCAGCAAGGGTCGCAGGTTTTTCAGTCAGCATCAGCTCTGGGGTCGCTGTAGACGCGTCGAAAGTCTGCTTCCGTGTTTTCTCGGTCTAACTCAAGGTTTTCATCGTGGGTTTTTCTGCCTTGTGTTGCTACCCTCACTGTCACTTTGCTAACTAGAGCAGCTTGCTGACAGGAGGTTAAAGACAGCCGACCCTCAATCCTCCCACAGTTCAACTGAAAATAAAAACGGTGAACAGCAAAAATGAAACGAAGGACCTGAGTGAGCACACAGCAGCAGCAGCAGCAGAGAGGATGTGGCACTCTCCATAGATTAGCAAGATTAGTCACTAGTTTTAACACTGCTCTGCATCTGCTTTCAGCAGACCAAGCACTCCAGTCACCTTGTTCACCAAAAGTAGTGCATCACAGGCTTTAGCGTGAGGCTTAACAAGAAATCTGATTGCTAATTAGGAAAACGAAGCGTCACACTGATGTAAGCAGCCCATGAGAGGAGGAAGTACAGCTGTCTGGCACAGGGCGTCCATCAATGCTTCCTGTTTAGAACTGAAACAAATAACAGGACTTCTTTTTGAAGCAGCAAAACATGACAACAAATAAATAAAAACAGCCCCTGCATTACTTTCAGGTTGTGTGTTTAGCAGGAGGAGTCTGGTCATGTCTGAAGTGTTTCCCTCACTTTACAGGTCTGATTCAAGCTGAGCTGCATTGTGCAGAAGACAAAGAGCAAGTGTATGTGTGTGTGTGTGTGTGTGTGTGTGTGTGTGTGTGTGTGTGTGTGTGTGTGTGTGTGTGTGTGTGTGTGTTAAACAAAAAGCTGACTTCCTGCAGGAGACAAGAGTGTGGTTAACTGTGTAGACGCAGCGGAAACGCAACCCTTCGTTTGGAGGAAGCACAGAGCTCACCCTCTGCAGCGCGGTAGCTCCGCCTTCATTCTGAGCTGCTGCACGTAAAGCACACGCGTGTTCGTAAACGCGGCTGATGTAACAAAAAGGCCTCATGCTCTCGTCATGTGGGGTCCTGTCAAAATGGAGTGATGCTGAGGAGGAGGAACCTTGTTTAATCTCCAAACGCGCCCTGCAGAAACAACCAACAAACCTGCCTTTGCACAAACACGTGTGTTTTGTCTTCACGGTGGTCAGAGCTCAGTTAGGTGATCCCAGCAGGGGTGGACACAGAACACCACACCGGAGTCTGACTCACTTTGACAGACAAGGCTGTAAATATTTGGATCCTTCTCGCGTGTGTTGACTTATGGCTTGTTTGTGTACACTCCATAAACTCACCCTCATCCAACACGACATCCTTCAGCTTCTCCACGGCCTCGGCAAAGCGAGCCACGTCCCTCAGCAGGGCTGGGATGTCCTCCACCTCGATGACTGTGCTCTCTGCACTCTCAGCCTGAGGAGATGGGATCAAGGCCCCTCTACCCTGACCTTTGGTGTGGACCCATGATGGAAGCGGGAACCCTGAAGATAGACAGAAGCGTTAGTAAACCCATTCAACCCTAGCGGATTCAACTTTTTAAATTTTATTTTCCTCATATTGTTTCCAAATTTTGGAAAGCACTCCTGATCACGTGACAATAAAGAGTTGGATGTTTAGGTTGAAGTTTGTTTGGGACTCACTGGTTGCCAGGCAACTCGTTGAAGCCAAAATAAATGAAAAGATTTTTAATGTTTTAATCTAGCCAGACAGCCCCCAAAACACAAACCTTTTGGAACGCAGCGTAAAGTGTTTCAACCATGCTGGTGAAGGTGCTCAGCCGTCCAGCTCGCGGTAATCCAAAGGGTTCAAATGAAGGCAACTGGACTTGTTTGGTTTCTTAGAGACGTTCCGCCTCTCATTTGAGAAGCTTAGTCAATATGGACACCATAGGACATAATGACATCAAAGACTTCCTGGGGCAGATTCGGCTCGTTAAGCAGCAACAGACAGCTACGGTTTATAAGCTCGACCCTGCCAAATTCCAGTCAGAATTGACAAAGCTCCTCAGATAAGAAGCAAAACGTCTTCAAGAAACCAAACAAGTCCAGTTGCCTTCCTTTTTGGACTTCAACCATCACCATCATCTAAACCCCAAAAGGTAAAGGGGTGGTGGTGAGTCTTAGGTCTGTGTTTTTGTTAGCAAGTTGAACAACTGGATGCATGTTATTGTAACTTTCCACAAAATCTCCTACCAATTAATCCAAATCCATTTAAAGATGGCCACCCCAGCTCATCACCGTTAACCAACACAAGCCCAGCTGTACCTCAGTGAATTTTACAGATGCTGAGCTCAGATTTGGTGCATTAGTACCAGAGAGTCACATATGTGCTACCAGATCTTGCCATAATTCCAGCATCTCTCGACATAAAATTACCTTATGTTAAAACTGACAGCGTTAGTTTAAGGATGCTTTTGATTTAACATCTTGATCAGTTCTGTTTAGGCTCAGGGGGGGGTCATGTTGGGTCACTGGTTGTGATGAAGTCAACAACAGACCTGCTGCACTTGCGTGGCGGCTCAGGGTGGTCGGTCTCTTCAGGGTAGTCACGGGAGACCCACAGCCCACTCCTTGCATTGCCACCAGCTTGCTGTGCTGGGTGCTGGGAGTGCCTGGGCATGACGCGGAGTAGTCCTGCAGGCTGACCGAGCTTGGAGTAAGAGTTGAAGAAGAGGAGTAAGAGGGTGAGGAAGAGAGGCTGGCATCACCCACATCTTTCCGAGGCTGCTCCTGGAGAATGGACAGCTGAGAGATGAGAATAAAGGAGTTTTTGATTCAAAAAATCTAAACGTTTGTGCTTCTGTTCTTGCCATGAGCTGTGAGATGCATGGCCTGCTGGTAAACACGTAGAAAGACTTTCACAAGATCCTGTGCTGCGTTGTGCAACACTTCCCGACTCCAAGCTAGCGTTGGGTGTGGCAAACCGAACATAACATCAAATATCAACTGTTTGGAGTAAGGACATGATGACCTTAAAACGTGTTTACAAAATAAGGAACGCAGGTAAATACTTGCAATTTATAGATCCCATTGTCCTGGACTGGCTTTAGGACTATAAGAAAGATGGAGGTGAATGTGCCAGTACACCTTACATGATGGTGTGGAGGTGAGTGTAATTTAACATACCTGTTTGAGCCATATGGTGTGTTTGTTGGGCAGTATGTCCAGCCTCTCTTTTCCTTTGGACTCAGACTTTTTAACTCTCTGACTAGTCGAGTACGGATTGAAACTACTTTTACCTCCTCGTTTCATTTTGCTCCTCCAACTCCCTACAGCTCAAACTTCATTCTAAATACGGCACAGTTTTCTGGATGTAAGCGGTCTCACACACACACACCTGCAGTCTCTTAACTGCTGCTCCAGTGGCAAGACCCCCACATGGCAGTACTTCCTATAAAGTACTTGATCAGATAGGAGCCAGTGTGCGGTCAGGTCTGCCCTGAAGGTTTTTAAAGAGTCTCACTCAGACCGATGATATTCTCACCCTGATCGCTGCAGCAACTCTCAGATAGCTACTAAAGTGTCAGCTGGTGTAGAAAGAAGTCACCGAAACACACTCACTCACACACACACACACACAAAATCAGGAACCCTATGTTCAGCCTGTACTCCCCAGCTGAAGGTCATCTGACTCACCAAGCGCGCGGCCGCGCGCGCACACACACACACACACACACACACACACACACACACACACACACACACACACACACACACACACACACACACACACACACACAAGTGATGCGCCACTCACTGACGGGGCGCCGCTCTGCGGCCCGGGGCTTCCTGCGCTGCTCTTCTTTGAGATGGATGGTGTTTTGATCAGCTCCCGCTTCTTCCTGGTGAACATCTTCAGCGTGCCTTTTCCGTCCATCCTGACCTCTTTGAGTTTTACGCACAGCCCCCCCACCCACCCCCCAACTCGCCACTTGTGCGTTCTGCCGCTGGCCCTCAGCGGGACGTCGGTGCCATCCGGGCCAACTCTGAGCCACGATGACTGTCTGAGTGTCTTCCTCCTCCTGCTGTCGCTCATCGAGCCGCGCAGGCTCACTGACGCACAAACGGACGGCTCGACGCGCACTGGCTGTGCGCATCTAAGAGCATCCGCTTAGCGCGCAAGTGCGTCGAGGGAGGGGGCGCAGGACACGCGCACGGATGAAATTCACCTTTCCAGCAAGTTTTCTCTCAGCTGGAATAAAAGTCCAGGAGCAGTGGAGTAAAACCACAGCATTCCCGAGTTGTTGCGTCTCCGGGCCGCTGCTGGTACACAGAGACAAGGCGGCTCCAAACTCAATCAGTCAGTCCGGACGCACGTGTGTTTCCAACATGTGGCCTCCCTCCACCCTGTGCACCTGCTCTTCACAAAATTACAGCCCGGTCCTCTTTAAACTCCTGAGATCGGCTTCTCGCACTATATTGTTTAACTCTCTTCAACTTAGACATTTTTTATTCAGACACTTTAAATTGACTTTGTTTTTTCCTTCTCTTTATTTTTTAAGGAAATGTTCAATCTTGTTTATTTTTTAATCTAAGTAATATTATGTTGACATTTATGAGAGTCCTGCAAGTGCTACAACTGTTTTTAATTTTATTTTAATACCACCAAATATAAGTTTGGGTCTCCGAAGGTTGAATAGCATACTTTACCCCAAAGTTGAGCATTTACTTTGAAATGCCTCAGTGAAATACTGGTGTCAAGCCAGCCTCCAGTTTGTTTTCTGTTCCCCGTCTATTCAAATTATTACGGGAATTGAAGTGGAAACCGGATTTCAAAATGAATTTCAACTTCGAGTGAATTATCAGATATTTTAAGAACGCAATAACAAATAATTTAGGCTTGTTCACTATTAGCGCCCTGTCAATATCAAGGCCATCTTATTTTGGATTTATTGTGAATTTTCATTTTTGAACTACTCTTTCAATGACTTCAGAATGCTCTTAAAAGCAAAAGTCATATTTCCAAAGAGTAGTTGCATTTTGTATCAACACTATCCAACCACAGCAATTTTATATTTGACCAACTCTTTTAACGATTTCAAAATGCTCTAAAATGAAAAATTGCTGTTTCCACAGGGTAATTCCACTTTAGATCAACAGTATACAACCCCACAGTGATACTGTATCAATATCAATTTATTCTGATTTTGCTTTCAAAAATAAAAGCATTTTCAAACTGCCCATATCAGACTTACTCCTGGAACGGTTTCAAAAAGAATAATTTCTGTTTTCACAGGGTAATTCCACCTTAGAATTATTCTGAAATGTTTTTTTTATTCTTTCTGTTACTCACATGTATGTTTTGATGTGCATTGGTTTTATTTTGAATGACATCTCCAAGGCCCTTTAATTTATAATAGTCTTGTATTGTTTGTTATTTTTCCTTTGTTTGTCAAGAGTTCACCACATTTAAAACCCACAAAAAAAGACAATAGTTAACTTTAAAATTAGTACAGAGGTGGAGAATAAACTCAGCCGTGGTGTCTTTTGTCTTATGCAGTCAGAGAGATTATTGAATGTTTGGGTGGATGCATTTTCCTCTGTGGTGGGTTACAATGTGCGCCCACCATCCCAGGCTCCGTGGGGCTTGGTGGTGGTGCTAATGTAGGCCCCCGTCCAGATGGACATTTGTGGCTTCCAGGGGTGCCTACTTGGGTCAGCGGGGGACCTGGCCACACGAGAGAGTACTTTGCCTTCACTTCCCTCCCCTCCTCATCCCCACTCCATCACACCACCATACATGCAGGGCTTTGGGTTAGCAAGCACCTATAATGGTATCATGACTGAACCTTTTGGACTTTACAATTTACTCTCCTTGTATTGAGCTGTTCCCTTTTTCTGGGATTTGTTTTCAAAGATAAACAGATTTACCTATCTTGCTTTTATGAAAATGGTTCTATTTCATAACATTACAAATACAAAGAAGATTGTGTCATTAATATGTAAAGACAAGAAATCCACTTCAGTAAATTTTAATAAATAAAATCAGACTGACTTAATGTTGATATGGAATCACTGTGTGGATGTATACTGTTGATCGAACATGTAGTCATCCTGCGGAAACAGCAAAAATCTATTTAAGAGCATTTTGAAATTGTTGAGTTAGTCGTATATGGGCAATTTAAAAAGGTCTTTATTTTGGAAGGCAACATCAGAATAACTTGATATTGATAAAGTACCACTGTGGGGTAGTACTGTTGTTCTAAAGTGGAATTACCTTGTGGAAACAGCAATTTTCTACTTTAGAGCATTTTGAAATCCTGAAAATTAGGTAAATTGTGGACAATTTAAAAAGGCCTTTATTTTGGAAGGCAACATCAGAATGACTTGATATTGAGAAGGTATCACTGTGGGGTTGTATACTGTTGATCTAAAGTGGAATTACCCTGTGGAAACAGCAATTTTCCATTTTAGAGCATTTTGAAATCATTGAAAGTTTGGTCGGATATGGGCCATTTAAAAGCCCTTTATTTTGGAAGGCAACATCAGACTGAGTTGAAAATTCACAGGGCTTTTACTTTGAAATCCAAAATAAGATTGCCTTGATATTGACAGTCCGCTAATAGTGAACAAGCCTAAATTATCTGTTATGTTCTTAAAATATCTGTTAATTCACTCGAAGTTTACTTTTATTTTGAAATCCGGTTTCCACATCCCTTCCCGTAATACTTTGAATAGACGGAGAAACGACAAACTGGAGGCTGGCTTGACACAAGTACTGAAATCAGGGGGCCATAGAGAGGGGCATCGCCTGCAAGCCCCCTGTTGAGCACCACTGTCATAGATGAAGATTTTTGAGTCTTTGATCTAATAATTAAGAACCGATTTTATTTTAAAGTAAAACAATACTTTTGTTCCATTTGTAAAATAATCTTTCCCTTACTTTGGTTTTACAAATTTGAGTTTAGCTGGCACCTTTTTAAGTTTATGTAAATAAAAAATGATAGCTTACAAATATCTGTCCCCGGAGTCAGAACGGCAGGGTTTTTTTATTCTGGCTGTTTCATGGGATAATTATTCAGAAGGATTTAAAAATGTTACGCAACTTTGGAGTAATTTAAGTAACTTGCTTTATTTCTCTCAAAAAGAGATTTAATTCTAAATGAGAATTTTATTTAATAGTTGTAAAAAAAAACGTGTCAATTTCCTCTTGATTAGAGATTTTAAAGTTTTCAGTCCTATAATATAGTACCTAAACCTCTTTAACCGTAACAGTAAAACTGACCACCAGTGATCATGTCTGATCTCATATTGCAGGTTTGACTCTAGAACAATCAAATACACTCATTTTAAAATCAGGAAAACAGTTTAATGTAGAAAAAGGCGTTTAAAAAAAGGAGCTAAAGTGACAAACGGCCTGGTGTTTTCTGTGGACACAGACTGGTTTAGAAGAATCTCTTAAGACATTTTATATTTTACAACATTACAAAGGCACTTTGATCCAAATGGTCTCCGTGAACATTTTGCCAAAGATGTAGTTAGCAGCGACAGTAGCCTCCTCTGATCTCACGGCCCCTCAAATCCATCGAATACAAAAGTTTCTTAGTGACTGCATTACTCCTTTGTCTAGAGTTCAGTTGCAGGACCCCATTCAATGTCGTCCTCTTCATCCACCGCCTCCTCCTCGGAGCTGTCGCTGCCTCGGATCTGCGTGCGTCTGTACTGGACGGCTTGGTGGTGGTGAGCTAACCTGTGCAGGTGATGAACAGAGAGGAGGTGAAAATCAGCAGCTGTTGGGTTTGCCAGAATCCTTTAACTGAAGACTTACACAATGAACGCAGGGGCTTTCTTTTCCTCCGCCTGGGCCTGTGGCTCAGCCATTCGAGTCTGCAACAAAATATGTAGTAAAAAATAAAAAATAAAACTAACTACAGCTGACATTTTATATGATTATGCCTTCATTGTTATTTATAAAGTAATTTGAAGTTTATTCTCAAGCAAATTTATTTTGATTTGGTTCTTCATTTCAGTAAAAACAGACAGGAGACAGATTTGCTTAAACAGTTGACCTGAGATGTAAACCAGATGTAAAAGCCACAGGGAGACTTGTTTTTTGTGCAATCATGCAAATGAGATTGCCTCAATCCTCAACGCACGGGAAAACCTCCGAGAGCATGAAGGAAAACCTCCAGTCGTCTAAGAACAAGTGCATCTCAACCTAAACTGAAGATTTTTTTATTCTAATTAATACTAATAATTGTTACAAGTACCATTTATAATTATTCTTAAAGCTGCAACTTAAACCAGACTAACTTCTCTAATCCAAATGTTTTTGTTTGCTTTGTGGAAAATAAAGACTCACATGTGCAGCAGCAACAGCTTAGAGCCCCACGCTCACTTTAGTGAGCTTTTCCTAACTTTTCATCAAAATAATAATAATAATAAAAAATCCTTTCAATCGATTCTTTGAAAATTTACGGAAGTTTTAATGTTGAAATGGCTCTGGGTTGGAATTTTGTAGGAGTACAAACCTGCTCTAATCTCTGTTCGATAGCAGAGAGGCTAGCATGCGGATTGCTCTCTGGCTGCTCCTGCTCCTCCTCTTCAAATTCATCATCTTCATCATCATATGAAGGCTCATCTACCGAGTATCCCGTCACGGGATTGGGAGCCACAAAATCTGGTGGTTCATCTGAGGGAGTGTTGTGTGCAACTTCATCTAGAGCATCAAAGTCTGAGTCAGAAAAGCTGCGATGAGATGGATCTTCTTCCTCCGCAGCGCTCCGAGGCGGGCTGTGACTCTCCAGGCGAGCCGACCTGGGCTCAGGCACTTGCATCAAAGGTGGGATTTCCCTCTCTGGATACTCGTCATCACTGTCCTCTGCTTCATCTGCAGCACTGTAGGCTGGCTCAGATGACCGGGCTAAAGCGGCTCCGGCTTCCCTGGAGCTCTGTTGGTACTTGGCAGCGTTCCGACCTTCTTCCAGATCCTCGTTATCCGTGTAGGCCTCTCCGTCAGTGAAGGGCTCTCCATCAGTGTCCTCCAGGTCACTGGCAGCACTGAGGTAGTCTGTCTGAGTTTGGTCCAGAGCATCTAGATCCTGATCTCCGGTCTCCAACTGCACAGATGAGAAAGGATGGAGACGTTAAAAGAAAATCCTCTCTACTGTCTAATAGGATTGGCTCTGAATGCTGTTCTCACAGGACCAACACACATTTACTCACATGTTACATGCTAAATTACACATGATCATAAAGCCATAGGGGCTTAAAACGTTCACACAGAACGGCTGCAGGAGAAACATGAATCAGGAACTCAGTGAGGCAGGGGCGTGTCCAGGGAGTGGCCTGGGGTAGCACATGCCACCCTTGGAATCGGATTGGCCACCCCAGGTGCCACCACACTAATTTACCTTTAAATAGGCTTTTCATTGTTCACAAAAGACTTGGGGGGTAAAACAAAAAAGCATAGCCATTGGTGCCACCCATACACAAAGTTGTGCCTCACCTGGGCCACCCCATTTTAAAAGATCTGGACACGCCACTGCAGTGAGGCAACAGTGCACCCGTGTGACTGCAGAAAAAAGTGGGACAGCAGTAGCTCAGGAGGTACAGCGGGTTGTCCAGTAATCGGAGGGTTGCAGGTTCGATCCCAGCTCTGACTAGAGAATGCTGCGGTGTCCTTGGGCAAGACACTTAAACCGCCTTGTCTGCTGCTGGTGGTCAGAGGGAACGGTGGTGCGTGTGTCCGACAGGCCTCGCCTCGGTCAGTGTGCCCCAGGGCAGCTGTGGCTACATCGTAGCTCATCACCATCAGTGTGTGAATGGAGAAATGACTGACTGTGTTGTGAAGCGCCCTGGGTAGGGAGGCGCTGCACAAATACAGGCCATTTACATGACTCTGACATTCTAGGTGCTGAACTAGTAAATATTAATCCATCTGAAGAGTCCAAGGTTGTTTAATAAAACCACAAATTTGTAGTTTTATTACAGATCTGTAATTTATTTTAAAATGTTCTGAGTACACTTTTTTAACCTTTAGGTTAGTTTCTAAGAAAACCCTGGTTAAAACAGAAATGTTCTATTGTTTAGGCGTGTTTGATGTTCCGTACCGTGACTTCAGGCACCCAGACAGGCTTGAGCTGCTGGTGCCGGATCTTTTCCTTCAGAGTGTCGTACCAGCTGTTGGAGCCAGGCTGCAGGCCGATACGGGCTGGGAAGGGGGTCAGGACATGGGAGGTTGGTCTAAATTCTTAAAAACCTGAAGTTACCAGACATGCGTCTATTGTAGGTTTGCTCCA